>NW_020955175.1:216132-298413 GCF_900497805.2 Vombatus ursinus
GTATATGTATATGTATATGTATATGTATATGTATATGTATATGTATATGTATATGTATGTGTATATGTATATTGTGTATATGTGTATGTGTATGTATATGTGTATGTATGTGTATGTGTGTATATATATATATATAAAACCTCCATATGTTTTTAACATGTAGCATGAGAAAGGAAGTTTCTTAGTTCAATAGGTTGTAAGTACAGTAAGACAAGAGAAGTAACAAAATGTCAACTGAAATTTTAATCCCAGGATATCTATGTTTCCCCTACATATCACAAGTCCATAGGATACCAAGATAAGAAAAGTCCCACTATTCAAAAGAGTGTCTGGTCGCAGGTATCCTGTCCTTAGTGATCACAAACAGGAAGAATGCTGGTCAGTTTCATCTGGTCCTGTAGTTGCTGACACAGGAAGGGACATTTTTAGTTCACTCAGAGAGAAAAGGTTAATTCAGGGTTTTTTTGGCCCTTATTCACATATAATGCTTTGTTATGTTTTTAGATAGGTATTTCTTATCATTTTAAGGAAAGTTCCATTTATTCCTATGCTTTCTGATGTTTTAATAGAAATTAGTGTTATGTTTTGTTAAAAGTTTTTTCTGAATGAATTCAGATAATCATATGTTTTTTTTTTGTTTTGTTATTGATATGGTCAATTATTCTGACAGGTTTTCCTAATATTAAACAAGCACTGCATTATTGGTATAAATCTACCCTGGTCATAAAGTATGATCTTTGTAATATATTGCTGTAATCTCCTTGCTAGTATTTTGTTTAAAATTTTTGCATAAATATTTTTTTGAGAAATTGATCTATAGTTTTCTTTCTCCTTTTTTGTTCTTCTAAGTTATGGTATCACCACTATATTTGCATTATAAAATGAATTCATAGGACTCCTTCCTTGGTTACTTTTCTCAAATGCTTTATGTAGTATTGGAATGAATTATTCTTTATGTGTTTTGTAGAATTCACTTGTGAATCCATCTGATCCTGGGGATTTTTTTCCTTAGGTAACTCATTTATGGCTTGTTTAATTTCTTTTTCTAAAATAGATCTACTTAATTATTCTAGTTTTTCTTCTGTTAATCTGGAATTTTAAAAATTATTTTGGTAATCCAGTCCTTTCACTTAGAGTGTTCTATTTATTGACATATAAATTGGCAGAAAAAAATTCCTAACAATTGCTTTAATTTCCTTTTCATTGTGGTACATTCACTCTTTTCGCTTTTGATAATGGTTTTGATTTTCTTTTTTTAAATCAAATTAATTAGTGTTTTATTGCTTTTCCCCATAAAATCAGCTCTTAGTTTTATTTATTAGACCAATGCTTTTCTCACTTTCATTACTGTTTAATTGGGGATTTTTAATTTGCTTTTTTTCTAGTTTTTTTGGTCACATGATCTGCTCTTTCTTTATTATATTAATATAAGCATTTAGTGACACAATTTCCCTGCCTCAGTACTGCTTTAGCAGCATTCCATAAATTTTATCACATTGTTGTCACTCTCTTTAATGAAATTATTGATTGTTTTATGATTTATTTTTTGATACATTCATTCTTTAAGCTTAGATTATTTAGTTTCCAATTAATTCTTAATATATGTTTCCATCACCCTTTATTGCATGGAATTTTTATTGCATTATGATCTAGAAATGATGCATTTAGTATTTCTGCTTTTCTGCATTTGGTTATATGGTTTTTATGCCTTACTACATGATCAATTTTTGTGAAGGTGCCATGCATAGCTGAGAAAAAGATATAATCCTTTCTATTCCCATTCAATTTTCTCCAGAGGTCTATCATATCTAACTTTTCTAAGATCCTATTCATCTCATTAATTTCTTTCTTATTTATTTTATGATGAATTATCTAGTACTAAGAGAGAAAGTGAGGTCTCCAACTAGTAGAGTTTTGCTGTCCATTTCTTCCTGTAACTCATTTAACTTTTTTTTCAAGAATTCATATTCTATGCCATTTGGTACATAAATGCTTAGTATTGATATTGCTTTATTGTCATTGGTACCTTTTAACAAAATAAGTTTTACCTCTTTTCTCTTTTAATTAGGTCTATATTTGTTTTTGCTTTCTCTGAGATCATGATTGCTATGGCTGTTGTTTTTTTCAACCTCAGTTGAAGCATACTAGATTCTGTTTCCATCTCTTATTTTTGCTCTGTTTGTGTCTCTCTGTTTCAAGTGTGTGTCTGATAAATAACATATTTTGGATTCTGTTTTTCAATCCATTCTGTTGTCTGCTTCCATTTTATGGGTGAGTTCATCCCATTCACATTCACAATTATAATTACTGTGTATTTCCCTCCCTCTTACTTTTTCCCTGTTTATCCCTTTCTTTTTCTCTTTTTACCTCCTCAAAAGTCCCTCCTCAAAAGTCAGTTTTGCTTCTGAACACTACCTCCCTTAATCCACTCTCCCCTCTATCAATTCTCATCTCTTCTCTCATGCACTTCCCCTGCTACTTTCCTTTTGGATATGATAGGTTTCTGTGCCAAAATGATGTGTATGTCATTTGCTCTTAGAGCCAAAGCTGATAAGAGTAAGGTTCATACATTGTTTGTCCAACCCCATTTCTATTTTACCCTTTTGTTTTAGAATATCAGGACAGTTTTTCTTGATAATTTCTTGAAATATCATGTCTAATCTCTTTTTTATCATTGATTTCAGGTAGTCAATTCTTTAATTATCTCACCTCAATCTATTTTCCAGGTTAGTTGTTGTTCCAATGAGATATTTCACCTTTTTTTCCATTTTTTTTTTCTTGGTGTCTCATGAAGTTATTAGTTTCCACTTGCCAATTCAAAGTTTTAAGAAATTATTTTCTTCAGTGAACTCTTGTATCTCTCTCTCTCTCTCTCTCTCTCTCTCTCTCTCTCTCTCTCTCTCTCTCTCTCTCTCTCTCTGTAAATTTTCATCCCCGTATCGTAATTGGTTTCTAAAATTCATTTTGGGCTCTTCCAGAAATTCTTTTTAGGCCTGTATCCAATTCATTTTTTTTTCTTTTGGGCTTTGCTTGTAGTTGATTTGACATCATTGTCTTCTGAATTTGTGTCTTAATCTTCCCTGTCACCATAGTAACTTGTTATAATCAGATTCTTTTTTGCTGTTGTTGCGTGATCATTTTTCCATTCTATTTCTTGACTTTTAATTTTATTTAAAATTGGACTCCACTCCGAGGGTAGAGTACTGTCCCATTTCCAGCCTTTTGTACTGATATTTTCAAAACTAGCTCTGCTAGTCTATGAGTTTTCAGTGTTTTCAAGATGACATGATCTAAGGAGTGGTCACAGATCTTCTGGACTGTGCCCTGCTCTTAACCAGGAAGTGATTTTGTTCCCCTGTAGTCACCAACACTAGCATTCCTTCTTCTCTGGGAATGTAACCAATTACCCTGCTCTCCTGCAATCAAAATTGCTAGCACTCTCCTCTGCTTTGGAATTTAGACCAGTATTGCTACTCCCTTGTGAGTGACTAAAAGTACTCTCCTCCACCCTGGAATAGTGACCAGAGCCTCTGCTCCTCTGAGGTCACAAGTGATATCACTCCTTTTGGCCCTTGGACTATGACCCAGAAATGTTTATAGGCAGTACAACAAGGTCCTGAACCCAGTGCCAGCAAAGGCCCCCTTGCATTCTCCTTTTGACCAGTTGCACCATCCATGGATGGAGAGCTCCTGAGGCAGCTTTCACCACCAGTGCAGTCACCTCCAAGACCCAGTGTTGGTGCTACAACACAGCCTGCACTACACATTTGGCACTGCTCTCCAGGCCTGACCAGCCCCTCTGTGAGACAGACCTTTTCTGCTGGCCTCCCAAGTTGTCTTAAGATGGAAAACTCTTTCACCTGAGCTTTTGTTGGTTCCAGCACTCCAGAATTTGATTTGAGGCATTATTTTACAGTTGTTTGGAAGGGATTTGGGGCATGCTTCTCTGCTCTGCCATCCTGGCTCTTTTCTCCTAAGATCTCATTATTCAACAACAACAAAAAAAAAAACTGTTGGGAAAGATGGAATGTTTTCTGGCAGAAAATAGGTATAAACTAACTACTCACAACATGTACCAAAATAAACTCAAAATACTTACATAATTTAGACAGAGAGGGTAGCAAAATGAGCCCATGAGGGAAACATGAAGTTAATTACCCGTCAGAACTACAGAAGGGGAAGAGTTTATGATAAAAAAAAAAATTAGAGAAATTCACAAGAGGCAAAGTAGATAATTTTGATTACATAAAATTAGGAAATTTTTTTTAGAAATAAAACAAATACAACTAAAATTAAGGTGAAAAGAAAAAAGGGATAATATTTGCAGCAAATATATCTGATAAAGGTCTCATTTCTCAAATATATAGACAACTGAGTCAAATTTATAAGAAAAAGAGCTGTTCCTCAATTGATACATGGTCAAGGATATGAAAAGACAGTTTTCAGAAGAAGAAATCTAAGCTATCAGTAGTCATATTAAAAATACTCTAAATCATTACTGATTAGAGAAATGCAAATTAAAACAACTCTGGAGTATTATTTCATACTCACCAAATTGGCTAAGATGACAGAAAAGGAAAATAACAAAAGCTACAGGGCCCGTGGGAAAACAGGTACCCTACTGCACTATTGTTAAAATTATGAAATAGTCCATCTATTCTGGAAAGCAATCTGGAACTCTCCCACAAAAGTTATTAAATTGTTCATATTCTTTGACTCATTAATGTTGTTACTATTTCTATACCCAAAGGAGTTCACATAAAAATGAATAGAAATTATATGTACAACAACCTTTATAGCAGTTCTTTTGTGGTGACAATGATTTGAAAACTGAGGGGATGCCCATCAATTGGGGAAAAGAGAAAGAAGTGGTACAGGAATGTGATGGTATTTTATTATGCTATAAGACATGATAAGTGTATTTCAGGAAAGTTTTAAAAAACTTCTATGAGCTGATTCAAAGTGAGCAGAACAGGAACAATTTATATTATAATAGCAACATTAGAAATATAATCAATTTTGAAAGATTTAACAACTGATTGACACAATGACAAACTACTATTTCAAAGAATCCAAGAATGAAACAAGTTAAGTCCCTCTAGATAGAAAGCAGATAGACTAAGAGTGAAAAGGGAAGCAAATCTTTTGCTTTTTCATTTTCTTTACTTTTTGGACATAGGTAATGTCAGAATTTTTTTTCAAAACTCTACATATCTATAATGGGTATTGCTTTGTCTTGGCTTCTCAATGGAGGAAAGGGAGAGAAATCAGTTCAGAACTGAAAATAAAATAAAACTGCATTAAAAAAAGTTTTTATTTAAGATCTTTCTTTTTCATATTACAATCATTTCCCTTTAATTCACTGCTTCTCTTGTTTCAATATAACTCTCTCATGAAACAAATAAATATAGTTAAGCAAAAACTATTTGATCCATTCTGTCTGTATAAACCCCATTGATCTGCATGGTCTTCTGGGGTCATGACTGTTTATTTTACATTAACCAGATTTCTGCATTCCTTCAATAATTTTTTCCTTTACATTATTGTGGTATTCATTTACTTTGTTACCTCATTTCTACTTATTTTGTTCCACATTACTTCATAGAAGTGTCCCCAAGTTTCTCTGAATTTGCCATGTGCATCATTTCTTAGGGCATAATTATTTTCCATTATATTAATATAACACAATTTGCATAGTCATTCTGCCATTGCTGGTCATTCACTCTGTGTCCAGTTCCTATTACAAAGTGTTGCTAAACACAAATGTTGCTGTCTATTTGGGACTTTTCCTTAATCTTTGACTTTGGAACAGGCGGGATGGGGCAGGGTGGAGTGGGAGGGTCATGAGAAGAGGGAGGGTTAGTGGGCTGCTGCTCAGAGTGAGGAGGAAGGAGGGAGAGGAGGCTGTGCTTTGAAGTACAGAATGGAAACAGACGGTGTCTCATGGAGCTTAGCAATAACATAGAGATTGAAGAAGATTGTGAATTTCAAGATTTTGAAAGAATAGATGTAAAAGACATAAGACTAGAAGCAGACGGAGCTGTGAGTGATGTTCTTTGTGCTGTTAGCAACATTTGTCTCCCAAAACCTGCCTTGTTTAGATAATATTTCATATATCAATGTGGAAACAAGAGAAAGATGAATACTGTCTGGAGCTATCAGAAGCAGGACTTACAGTGGTAAGTTATGCTTTTGACCAGGTGGGTGATAATATATAAACTCCCTACCATGAGATAATATGCTCTTTGTTGGATACCCTTAGTCCAGCATCCTGAGAAGCATTTGGGAATGCACACCTAAGAAGACTGAAAGCTTTGAAACAGGATGGACAGTCATAATTTATTCTACATTATAAACTTGTTTTCTATTAGGCTTGCTGCTAGAAACTTTTTTTTAAAATTTAGAACCTAGATTCTTCTTCATGAATATAATATAAAATCATTTTTGTTTTGTTTTTTAGCATAACTGCTTGCTTCAGATATAGGTTTCTAACTCCAAGCAGTATTAATAATAAACTATTCTTACTACTTCTCTTCCATCTAGGGAATTTGACAGCCCTTGAAATTTGATATAGATCATGACTACATTTAGATTTCTTTGGAATACTAATGCATTTTGAAAACAAAACAGTATTTTACTATAAAAATTCAGGGCTTTAATGCATCTAACACTACATATGGAATTCTAGACTTGTCTAATAAATCTGACATTCTAATTAACTCTCCACAATTTTAATACAACTTGCTAAATCAAGGGTACAATATTAGCGTGGACTGAATTTGTAGTGATTATTTTGCTATTGGCCTTACAGAGAACAAATCATTAACAAGTTTCCCCTGCACAAACTTTTAAATTGCTTAAACTATTTGTACTAGTGTGGATTGATAAAAATGAATTAATGGTATACAATTTATCTGGTATTATTGTGTTAAATGACACAGGGATTTGAATAGTTTTACATATCTTATTTGCAATAGTCAACCAGCTGAATAAAGGATAAATTTTTACGGTATTAATGCAAACATTATAATCTAATCTCCAAGATATCTAAGCGCAGGGTATAAATATAGATTCCATCTCTTTTTTCTTAATAAAGAACATCATAAAATCACATAGTTTAAAAAGCTGTTATAATCAGTTTTCCTAGGAAACAATATTTTGGCCCATGTTGATTCTTATTTTTCTGAATGTTTGTTTAGATAATATACAGTGTTTATATATTCAAAAGTACTTTTGCTTCAATGTTTATTTTCTAAAATGTAGTCCTTTGGTATCCTGTGATGTTTCTCTCTTTCCCTTCAAATGTACAGTGTTTTGTCTCAATGCTAAATCTACAATGTAATATGGCATTTGGGGGTTTGAAAACAAAGGACATATGAAGCATTTAAAAACTAATATTTGGAAAAAGAATACTTTGTATTTGGATTTTATTACAAGTACTAATAATATTTGTAAGCTTATTTAGCTGAATCATGCTGCTATATGTTTTCAGGTATATGTTAGATGGAAGCAATGGGGACCAGGTTTAAATAATCAGCTAACACCATAGTAGAAGTAAAATTCAATATCTGGATATGCTTCCTAAGTCTACAGAATTTAAAAAATGTTATTCGTTGTTTAATAATAAAAAAAATTCATTTTTGTTCTGACTAAATATTAATTTGTATAGGCCAGAGCAAACTGAACATTAAATTGGATTTTGTAATCAAACTTTATTGGAATGCTTTTGTTAAATTTCAGAAGACACATATTTGTAGCTTTGTTTTCAATGCTTAACAGTAAAAAACTTGTATTTAAATTAAAATTTCTCATGCTCATTCTCAGGCTAAATATAAAAAAAAATTAAGTCTGCATTTTTTCTTCATTTTTAGTTAAAAAAAGAAAAAAAAATCTTTGACTTCATTGATGTATTTGGTATGCAAAATCAGTCTGAAAGCTGAGTTTTTCTGCCTTATTTCTGTGATTACATCTGTTAACATAGTAATTTTGGTGCCTATTTTGTGGATATCAAGATGCAAAGGTATTATGCAGTAGATATATTTATGTGTATAATATTTATTTTATGTGAAATAATCAGATGTTTTGTTAGCAAAATTTGTGTGTGCCAATTTGCATATATGTAAATTTGTATGTGATATTTACGGATATGTGTGCGCTTGCAAGATATATTATGTACAAATCTCAGTTACCTATTTTCCTCTCATTGCTGAGCCATTTTCTTGAGTAGTCCAGATCCAGTACTAGAAGCGCTCAAACAGAAAGTTGGTAACTGGGGAAACAAAGTGATTCCTATAACATCCTCTATGAAAATCCCAAGAGATGATGTTGGCCCTGCTTGGGAGTGATGGTAGTTAGGATATCAGTCATCTGTGGGCCTCAGATTAAAACCTACAGGCTAAGGAAGCAGCTAGCCCTGGGAGCTGACGGCTCCTGATAGACCTTAAGCTGAGCTATAAATAGCTCTTATAATTCCAGAAGCAGGATGGTATCCTGCAATTTGTTTGCAGGAACTGACCCCAGCTCTTCAGAAAATGAATTTCTCTGATCTTCCCCCTAGTCTTAAGAGGTGAGTGAAATGAATGATGACAAGCAGTCAGAGTATGGCCAGTGTGGGGTGAGACTGAAGCTGACTTAACCTGATAACTGGGCTGAAAAGCTATAATTAATTAATTAAACTCTCCAGTGTTTCAGTTTAGGGTGTTAGGAGTGTAGGACTGAGACATGGTTAGCATGGTTGATTTCCAGTGAAGCATGGTTGATTTCCAGTGAAATCCAGTGAATTTAAGTAGACTTAAATTGCAAAATCAGAGTCAAAAGGGTGTGCAGAGCTAATCTGGATCAACCTATATCTGGTCAATTAACTCTTCTAAAACATCTCAAATAAATAATCACCTAATATCCACTTGAAGAATTCCACAAGATTCACAGAGGTAATGGGTACAGGAAATGTTTGTAAGGGGAAATTTTTATAAATTGTTCTTGATATATATATTTAAAGTATTTATACATTTGTGAAAGCTTTAAAAAACTCCAAGGATAGGGGAAATCATTAGCTACGAAGGTGTATATTTCACTTTTAAACAGATCCTAACGGTTAGGATTTTTTTTTTAATATCAAGCTAGCATCTCTTTGCAGTTTCCACCTATTGACGCTGTTATTGTCTTACCCTCTTTCACATCACAGTCTCTAAAATGTTTAAATATAGTAATGTCCCTCCAAACTAAATATCCATAGTTACTTCCACTAATTCTACATATAACCTGATGTCAAGTCCTCCCATAATCCTGATCAACATTTTGTGGACTGGCTTCAGTTTGTCAACATTCTTTCTATGCTGTGGCACGTAACTGAACACAGTTCTCTGTCTGTGATCTGTCCGGAGCAGAGTATACAACTATAACCTCCCTTTTTCTGGACAATATTCAGTCTAGAATAAACTTAACTTTTGTGACTTCCACATCAAAAAAGCTGTCATATATTCACATTAACACCATAAGCCCTTTCATATTAGCTATTATTTTTTAAGAACTCATCAAGTATCCTGTGTTTTCTAGTTAGTTTTTTTTTGAACTGCAAGATTTTTACTTTAGCTGGATTAGATTAACTTTAACTTTTATTATTTTTACTTTGATTCTAGTATCATGGAAACTTTTAAAATCCAAATCTGCCTTCCAACTTGTTAATGCTCATTCTCTTATTCAAGTTATCTACCTATTTGGTAAATGTACTTCATTCAAATCATTGATACAAATAGAATAGGTATGCAGAAAGTTAGTAATAACTAGCTTTACTATTTTGCTTTAGAGTTTGCAAAGAAATTTACATGCATAATCTTATTTCAGGCTCAGAGCAGCAGTGTGCCTTGATAAGTACAATTCATTTCTCTTCAAGTGTACATTAATAATAATAACCACAAGTTCATTAATTATAACTGGGCTGAATAACTTGAATATGTTGAGTTTAACTTAGTACTATTTTTAACTCTCTCCTTGCTTTAAAAAATATACATTTTTTAAATTAACAAGCATTAATTTTTTTTCCTCACTCCCATCTTTTCCCCACCTTCCAAAATGAAGGACACAAAAGTATATATGGTTAGGCAAACCAAATTCTCACGCTGGCACTTTCCAAAATGTTTTTACTGCTTTTAGTTCTAAGCTCACATCTTTATTTTATCCTCTTTATGTGAAGATCATTTTTTCTTTGTAGAGAAAGTAGAAGCAAAATAAATGTAGGACATTACTGACTATTCTTTGTGATCTATTATTAGCATCCCATTACCTGTAAGCAGCAGGTCTGGATGTTCATTGATTTACCTCATCCTCCAAATAGGTTAAAAATTAAAAAGTCGTTTTTACAAACAGAATGATTCACTGTCAAACTCAGTTTGTTCTACGCTTTAGGGTTCCCAATACTATTTTAGGGCCCTATCATGCTTTTGTATTCATACTCTCTTTCCTTAGTTGTATAATAGGGATAATGATAGCACGTAGGTCTCCGAGTTGTTGTGAGGATCACATGAGATAAATGTCCATAAAGTGGTTAACTCATTTCCTGACACATAGTAGGCACTTAATAAATATTTGATTCCTTCCTTTTCTTCCATCCTCACTATTACCTACTCATACTTTCAACATGTATACATATATATGTATGTCTGTACACACATATATATATATTCATTCATTCATTCCTTCCTTCATTCATTCCTAATCTGAATTTGTAATCAGTAACAAGGGCATCCAAATTAGTTCCTTTCACTTCTCTAGTTTCTTCCTCTTCAGAATTGTTTTCCTTTGTTCACCCTTGTGTCAGATTTCTGTTCCTAGAATCACAGGGTATCTGTTTATACTCTACAGATGATCTAGTCCAACTTCTTTATTTAAGATGAGGAAATTGAGGCTTGGGGAGTCTAAGTGACTTGCTCATAGTCATACATTTAGCAAGTATCAAAGCTGAAATTATGATTTCAATCCAGATTCCTGATTGAGACATTAGAGTTCTTTCCACTATCACAATTAGAATTCATCCTTCATCCAATTTCTTATATAGGACCTTTGGCCTTCAGATTCTTCTCGTATTTCTCTGAACTCTTAGCCACAGGAAGAGCAAATAATTTGTCTAAGGTCATACCCCAAGCTCTTAGCACAGGTAGGGCTACGAACCAGATATCCTAGGTTCTGAGAGATATGGGCAGATGCAAGAAAAGAAAACCCGAAGTCTAAAGAAACATGCCCTTGAGGTTGTCAAAGGACTGCAAAATCTTGAGTATGTTAGTCAGAGGCTGAAAGATGTGTGAAGGTCAACTACATGCCAGATAACAGGACATAAGAAAAGTTTATCTCCATCTTGATCCTGCAACTTCTGTGTCACTGTGGGGCTTGGAAAACAAGAAGAGAAAAAGTGAAAAGAGAGAAGGGAAAGGAACAAGCCTATATAGCATGTACTAAGTGCCCACTGTTGTGTTGACCTTTAGAAGTATCACATTTGATCCTCACAACTCTATGAGGAAGGTGTTACTGTTACCCCTATTTTACAAACTGAGGCAGAATCAATCAAGTGACTTTCCTAGGATAACACAGCTAGTAACTATCAGAGGCTAGATTTGAAATCAAATTTTCTTGACTTTGGGCCTAGCATTCTTTGTACCATGGAGCCACTTACCTTGGAAAAAAAGGAGGAAGAGGAGAAAGAGAAGGAATAGGAATAGCATCAGAGCAATGGAATTCATTATCTTTGATCTTCGCATTTTAAAATTGACTTTAATTTATACTTAGAATGCTCCCCTTTGTCTCTTCATCCGCTAATTCCTTGTCATTTTTAACAAGACTTTATAATTACATCTTACAGAACAAAACTATAGGTGAGGGCAGTGGATTTTCTCATATGCCATAAATGGTGCAATAAAGTGCTGCTGAAGATCTCACAATCAGTGTATTTTTATGGTAGTCAGTACCATTTTCTGACCATAAGTTATGTATGAGGTCTCCTCCTGACTTTTTGGTAAACAGCCATGATGGTTCAGGAGAAAGAGCTCAAGACTAATACTCAGGACACCTATATATTAGTCATGATTGCTTCTGCTTTGATGGAATTTTATGTGTATTCTTTCTGAGCCTCAGTTTCCTCTGAAAATTAGGTTCATGGCACTTGTCTCCCCCCACTACACACATGTACAAACCTCGGCTTGTTGTCTGGATCAAATGAGATGATGGATGAAAATGCACCCTGGAGCTATTGATGGTGTTGCCAAAATGAGAAAAAAAATAGAAGAAAAGAAAGAATAAAATCATTGAAATATTTCTAAAAAATGTACAGAAGAGACCTGAAGGAAATTCCAAAGGAAACAAAGACAATCAGACTGGCTTTAAAAATAACATATTGAACTTATTATACTTTTTAAAAGTAAATAGTACAAAATAGAGTTCTGCAGTTTCATTTATACTCCTCTTTTTTCTTTACCATTTTATATGGAAATTTTTATTAAATTTAGAATAAAAAATAATAAACTAAAAAAAGAAGAAAATGCATCTTGGAGGATACAAGGTCTACTAAAATACAAGGAATTAAGATAATGCCTACCATTATTTTTAAGAAATATGTGCACACAACACCAGTTATATGATCTACTTGCAGTGTGTTGCTGGGAATCATTTCTTTTGAATCATATTACTCATCTGGATACCATCTCAAATTCTGTATTTTATGAGATTGGTGACCCATATTGATAAGGGCAAACATTATAGGAATAAAACTCTACTCATATTTTAACATGAAATGCACAGCATGTGAATGTCACTATGCAAAGGTCTTACTGCATTGAAGATCTGCTGTCCCTTCTTTTCCTTGGCTTCAGTGCTGGTCTTTGTGATGCTATTATGGCTGCCATCCACTTGTTCAGTTGTTTCCACTATGTCTGACTCTCCATGACCCCATTTTGGGATTTTCTTGGCAGAGATACTGGAGTGGTTCGCCATCTTCTTTTCTAATTCATTTTACAAATGAGCAAGTGAAACAGGATTAAGTGACTTGCCCAGGGTCACACAGCTAGTAAATTTCTGAGGCTAGATTTGAACTCAGGAAGATAAGTCTTCCTGAGTGCTCTTATTTACTGCACCATCTAGTTGCCCTGCCATACACTTACACTGTGTTAAGTAGTACCCTGCTTAGGTCCAGAAGTAATGATGATACAATCTCAGAAGATGCCTCATTTTGACTCAAATCTATTAACAAAAAAAAATCATAGAAATCTCAGCATTTGAAAAATTGTCAGAGACATTCTACTCCAACACATACTAGAACAAGAATACTTTTTACAATTTATCTGACAAGTGACCAAACAGACTTTGCTGAAAGATATGCAGGAAGGAAGGACTACATCAATTGCTTCTCAGTTCATAGATAATAATAATAATGATGATGCATTTTTTAAACATCTACAATGTGCAATAAAATAGGAATATCCAATATTTGTATTTCAATTTAAGGTTTGAAAAATTATTGGCATACATCTAATTCGATAAAGGTAGGACATACTCTACATCGTTGGAATAATTTCCCACATCTAGAATTCCCCACATTGAAAAAAATACAGGCCCTTCCTGTATTTCTATATTCTTATAGAATGTGATAAATAGTGTAAGAAAGATACTTATACAATATTTTGGGAGATGAAAGGAGGGACAGTTAAAATCCAATGAAATGAACCAGAAGAGAGAAGATAAGGTTTTAGTTTTTCTTATGGAAAGGGCACTGATCTTGAAGTCATAGGATCTGAGTTCAAATGCAAAGTTCTACTTCTGACACATTGTATGACCTTGTACAAATGATTTTTCTTCCTCCTGTTTTAGTCTTCTAATCTATAAAATGAGGGGATCAACCAGGGTAACCAGGGGATCAGCTGTGTAGCATTTGTCACCAAATCAATGGCCTTTTTTTTTTCAATTCTCATTCTTTTTAATCTTTCAGGGGTATTTGACATTATCAACAATACCATCCTCCTTGATATATTCTATTTCCTCAGCTTCCACGACATTCTACCCTAATGGTTCTCTTTTGTTCTCTGTCTTCTTTGTTATTTCTTTATCTGTCTCTTGAAATGTGAGTGTTCCCAATGTTGGTTCGCTGGCCCTTTTAGCTCTCTATGTGATTCCTTTTGTAATTGAAGAATCTAGCTGATACAGTAAATGGAGTGATGGGCCTTGAATCAGGAAGATCTGAGTTTAAATCTAGCCTCAGACACTTGCTGGCTATATGTCTCTGTGTGAGCTTCTTTATCTCTGTCAATCTCAGTTTATTTATCTGTAAAATGAGGTTAATAATAGCCTATACATCCCAGGACTGTTCCAAGGATCAAATGAGATAATAATTTTACAACATTAAGCACAGGATCTGTCATAACATAGGCATTATATAAATGATATTCATTATTGTTGCTGTTGTTGTTAAATCCATTGATCCACTCCACTGACTTCAATCATAATCTCTATTTGGATGACTTCTACATTTGTATCTCCATTCCCAACCTCCCTTTAGAACTTTAGTAATGAACTTCCAATTGCTTTCCATATATCATCACCTATATGTCCCACTGTATGTTCTAACTGGACAAACTCAATTCATCTTTTACACCAAAAAACTCTTTCCCCCTTATTTCTCCATTTCTGTTAATGTCACCAGTGAGGTATGCCAATAAAGTGATCTGGGACAAATCATTTATTCTGTCAGTCCTCTAGGTTAGGCATATGTTTAAGACTATTGTAGAGAAGTTGTGGATCTACCTCAGTAAAAGGAGTTTCTTCTTCTGGAAGTTCCCTATAAAAATAAAATCACAAATCCAGTCCCTATTCTATACTATTTGTGGCAGCACCATTTCCCAATAAACCAGGCCTATAACCTGGGAGTCATATTTTATTCTTCTGTCCCTCAGTCTCCATATCCAAACTATGTCCTATCAGTTTTCATCTCTGTAACTGATATTATGTACACTCCTCTCCCATTTTCCATTGCCACTGCAACCAACTTATTTCCAGTCCTTATCTCTTCTCACATTCAATATATGCCACCTTTAACTTATCCTTCTTACTGCTACCCAACTCATCTTCATACTACTCACTATACTACCTTAATAAAAAAATCTGCTGTGGCTTCCCCTGACTGCAAATAATAGCATAAATGTATACATTTTTCATCTTTTATGGTCTAAGCTCTCTGTAAGCTTATCTTAACATACCTTTTCAGCTTTATCATATATTAACTCTACTTTTAATTTTCTATGTTCTTATAAGATGATTTGCTGTCCTCTGTCCTATTTCTGTGCCTTTGCTAATGTTGTCCCTGTGCTTAGAATGGACTCCGTCATCTATCCATTGAAGTCATTGTTTATGTCTAGGGTGGCCAACTTAGGTATTATTGCTTCAATGAAAATTTTCCCAGTCATTCCATTTTTTCTCTAACCCCTGCCCAAAATGGAGGTGATCTCTTGATTCTCAAACTTTTTTTAGCTCCTTGCCTCATGCATCCCATTGAATACACCATATTCTGCTTTAGAACACAGATAGTTGTGTGTGTGTATGTATGTATGTATGTGTGTGTGTATGAATAGAATCTTTTGCCCTTCATTAGGTTTTTTTTTAGTTCCATCTACATAGGCACTTTAGTGCATCTATTATTATACATCTCATACAATGCTTAACACATAGAAGATAGTCAATAGGCTTGTTAAACTGAATTCTTGAATTTGGGTTTGGAGGGTTATAAAGACTCATTTGTGCACAGATTCGTTTGGTAGCAGTTTACCCTTTGTCTTTATCAGTACAGGAAATGTATATGTAGGCAAGATCCTTTTTCATTCTGGTCTTCTTATGTAAGTTACAGTTGCTCCTTTTTTGCCAATTAAGTAAATTTCACACTCCACTACTTAGCATTTCAGATTCTCCACAACATGACATCACCATGCCTTACCAATTATAGTAAATATTTTTTTTTCTGCCATATTCACTTCAAATTCCAACCAAACTAGACAATGTACTCCCTTCCAAACATATCCTGTGCTTTCATGTCTCTGTGACTTTCCTCACGTGGTTCCTGATACCTGGAATGCCCTCTCTTCTGCTTTATATCCATTAAGAAATACAACTCAAAATATAACTCAAATGTTAATCTCATTGACTGTATTTTGCAGTTATCTATTATATTTATCATGCAATATTATACTATAGTTATCTGCAACTAATATTCTTTAGTAAGGGAATGTAAGAAAGTAGAAATAACATAGATTTACATATTGTTCAGAACCTAGCAAAGGACTCTGTGCACAGCAAACACTTGATAATATGTGTTGTGTTTTCATTTCTTTTCTTTATTTTCAGTCAGAGATAAGGTTTATTAGAACACTGGTCAGATGGGTAAGATTCCAAAATCCACCATATTGTCCAGATTTTAAGAATCTGAGCATTGGCTAGACTCTTAAGGAAGCTGAGGGATTTAATGGTGGAAAGATGGACACTTGCATACAGTGGTTAAGGAGCAGCCTATAGCTTGGGTGACTAGGAGATAATAGAGAAGGAACCTGGAATGGCTGGGTGCCCCAGGCAAACCCCAGGGATCTGGGACATGTGGGAAAGTCCAGGACTTTTCCTTTTTAGGGTCCAGATCCCAAAGACATGGTCTTTTCCTTTAAGGGGTTCAAAGCACATCCCTATCATTCCCCCCTCCAGCAAATGGGACCTGAATTATGTTGGGGTATAAGGCAAATGTCTCAGCTTCTGAAACTGCTCCCTGATGGCAATGGGCATAGAACTATCTCTGACTCGAGGAGGTCCCAAAAAGGAGATTGACTGAAATGGAGCACAGGCTGCATCTAGGGGACAATGGGGGGACATTGGCTGGTACCCACTGTTTGCTACCAACTGTAGGTGAATGGCTTGTAGTCTGAAAGACATAAATCTGACAAGTAAGTCTGCAGGGCCCAGATATAGCGAGAAATAAAAGTGTGAGAGACCCATTAAAATCATTTACATTTGACCTGCAGGATTATCTGGTCTTGTTACTTTCTCAAAAGTTTAAGTAACTCTTTTGCAGGTAGAAATTTTTCATCTCTGGGTTCAATAGTTACACAAATGAATTTGCCAGAGACTGACTTTTATTCCAATTATAACAACAGACTTGGGAGAATACTTAAGTAATCATTAGGCCAACCTCCTTCCAAGAAAATTGACTGCACTGAAATTCTCCTCACCAAACCAAACTGAGGGCTGTTTCTTATTTAATTTCAGTTGTTTAGGGTATTGAGTGACTACACATTCAAGTCAAAAGCAGCAAGATCTCACACATGTGCACTGTGCTTATATCTTGTACTGTCTATTTGCTCTGACTATAGAAATTTGCTATGAAAGGATAAAGCAGGGACACAATTTATGGTCCAAATATGATAGGATAAAACATTCTTAGCTCTGTTTGAATTCAGATAATTCACAGTTTTCCAACCATACAGTATCAAATCCACCTCATATTAACTACTGGTTATGTATGGATTATTTTGATCCACAAGACAACTCAAAATAAAACCGGTTATGGTCTCAAGAGCTTTTACCTTAAACAGCAAGTTTCACTAATCACAGCTTAGAAAAAAAAAATTTCTGAGATTTACATCTCAAATTTAAATTTGTCCTGGCGTAAAAACCAATTGTTGGAAATCATTTCTATATACTTGCAAATTCTCAACAAGCCAAGTTCATTGTTTAGGAACTCTAAAACCCAAACAAGCTTTTTGGCAAGTTTACACATTAAAAAAATAACCAACAATCTTATAATTTTCATAAGTGATAGCCTAATTGTTTTACTGTGACCAAATCATGAAAAGTTGCTTGACATAACTGATACAAAAAGTTTACCAATTTGAAACTTGAAACTAACCCATTATCAATCAGGTGATTTCAATTTTATTGAATGCATTTCCAAATTACTTTACACAGAGAATTGGAATCTCATGATTAACAAGTTAAAACTACAACTTTAAAATAGCAGACTCACCCAAGTTCAGAGGCTAGCTGGCTTTTTACCTCTACTGCCTTAACGAGATCACTTTCCTCTCTCCCCATGGCTGCTGGGAGTGGGGTGGGGTGGTGTGGTCAGCAGGATATGTGGAACCTGGGTGATACTTCCAGGCTTTCTGGGTTTCCCCAGGGCACAGGGCCATTGCCAGTGGGGCCCATGCTGTAGCAAAACTACATGTTCCTTTCACCAGGTAGGGGAGGGTGAATTAGAAGGCGGTGGGGAAGGGTGAAACTCTCTTTTCCTAGTCTGCTCTGGGATAAAAGGGGTTAATTTAAAAAAAAACCCAGGGCTGTTTGCAATCCACAAACTGAGATAACCTCTTAACTCAAGTGAAGGAAGTGGGGAAAGAGAGTGACTAGGGTTGCAAGGTGTTTCAAAACTCATCAACGATCAATCACAAAACATCCAGAATCTTCTAATATGTTTTTAGCTGTTCTAACTTTTCCCTGTAATCTTAGCCTGGTCAGATCTGGAGCTACAGGAAGAAGAATCTTCATTGTTCTTTGAACTTTTACATCTTGGTCCTCTAGATCATAGACTCCAGGCACAAAGCTTTCCTTCCTAAGGTCTTGGAGAGCAAGCTTTTCCCAGTTCTAACTTAGGGGAAAATCTTGAGGAAGTCAGGCTTAGTCTGACTTCAAGGATCCAATGGCCATGAGACCAAGAGAGGAAAGGGGATCCTGCAGGTACAGATGTGGGGGACAGGGATTTTCTCCTCTGTGAAGGAGAATCCAGGAGTGTAGAGAGAAGGGAGTAAGACTCAAGAAACCAAAAAGTACCTGCATTTTCCCAATTCCCTAGCACTGAGAGAATTGATACAATTGTGCATACTTCTGGATAGGGTATCCATCCTTGTCCTCTATGCTGTAGAAGGTGGGCCCAGGTCCATGGCCTCAAACCAAACCACTGGACAGAGAGCCTGAGAGTGTCAGGCTGAGTGTGAGACAGCCTTGTAACTGTCTGACCTAATGGGACCTGAAAGGTCAGGCCCAAAAAGCAACTCCAAGCCTTCCTAGTTGCTTGGAGAATGACTCCAATGGCAGGTCAAGAAAGGGATAAGGAGAGAGGTGGGAGGCTTACATACCTTCTGGTCTTGGAGAAAAGCTTGAGATTAGTCAGTTTCCCAAATGGGCCACAAAAATGTTGAGGTCTAGTGGTACTGGGAACCCTGAAATTCAAGGACAAGAGTCGTGGGTCCTGCCTCAAATGAATTAGACTCAAGCCTTCTTTCAACCAGAGATAAGGTTTATTAGAACACTGGCCAGGTGGGCAGTATTCTAAGAATCTACTATATTGGCCAGATTTTAAAAATCTGAACATTGGCCAGACTCTTAAGGAATCTGAGCATTGGCCAGACCCTTTAAGAATCTGAGCCTGTGTTTGCATTTCTTAAACAAGATACGGGTATATGATCTCAGATGGGTAGAATCTATTGTTACTGAACAACTGTCAACATTGCAAGAAGAATGGATTGTTACCTTATCCATCTGAACACTAATATGCTTGGAGTGGAAGATATCTGACAGGAAAGGGAGGCTGTGGTTAAATAATTTCTCTTCTTCACCAATGAGATTAAAGAAAGTATAATCATCTCAGTGGTTAGTTTAAAATGAGAAATCCTCTCCTTACAGATGCTGTAAGTGGTATACACACCAGGCTTCACATTGAACTGCATAGACCGAGTGTGGGACATAGAAATAAACAGAACCCACACGTAGCCAGTGAGCCTACAATGTTTGATTTTAACTCTACTGGGTTCATTAATCCCAGTACATTCATTCTTCTTGGTATCCCTGGCCTAGAGGCCTTGCACATCTGGATCTCCATCCCCTTCTGCTCCATTTATGCTATTGCTCTTTTGGGAAATGTGAGCATCCTCTTCATTATAAAGACAGATTCCTCTCTCCATGAACCCATGTTCTACTTCCTCTCCATGCTGGCCATCACTGACCTTATTCTTTCAACATCAACTATGCCTAAGATGCTTGGACTATTCTGGTTCAGTGACCATGAGATCAACTTCCATGCCTGCCTCACTCAGATGTTCTTCATTCATGCTTTCTCTGGAGTAGAGTCAGGGCTCCTGGTGGCCATGGCATTGGACAGATATGTAGCTATCTGTAACCCACTGAGACATTCAGCTATACTCACCAACCCTGTGGTGGCCTGGGTGGGCATGGTGACACTTCTAAGGGGCTTAATACTCATGATTCCCCATCCCTTCCTGGTGAGGAAGTGGCCATACTGTCGGACCAATGTTGTCCCACACACTTATTGTGAACACATGGCTGTAGTGAAATTGGCTTGTGCTGACATCTCCATCAACAGCCTCTACAGCTTGGCTGTCATCATCCTGATTGTTGGCACAGATGTAACATGCATCTCTCTATCCTACATCCAGATTCTCCAAGCAGTCTTCAGCCTACCCTCCAAAGATGCACGCTCAAAAACCCTCAGCACCTGTGGCTCCCATGTCTGTGTTATCCTTACTTTCTACATCCCTGCTCTTTTCTCTTTCCTCACTAATCGATTCCGTCAGCAGATTCCCCACCACACTCATATTCTCTTGGCCAACATGTACCTGCTGGTACCCCCCATGCTTAACCCCATCATCTACGGGGTCAAGACTAAACAGATCCGGGACCGGGTTGTGCTTCTATTCAAAATTAAGACCACCTGAGAAACTTAAACCTGAAATTGACTAATGGTTTGACATCCATATTACTGCTAACCTGTGCATATAAACTATTGATCAATCAACAAATATTTATTAGATACCTATATGAGTTAGGCACAATTTTTACTGTAATTTGTATTTGTAAATAAAAAGGATGAAACAATTTCTATTCTCAAGGGGTTTATATTCTAATGTGGTATTCAACAGCTATTACAACATAAAGTAAACAAATATAAATATGCACAAAGTAGTTAAATACAAGTACTTTGGGAAGGACATCACTGTCAATTGGGGACCATAAGAGACTTCTAGCAGCAGATGGTAGCAAACTGTGTCTTAAAGGAAGAGTAAGACACTAATATGATCTATGCACATGAAACACTCAATGCAAAAGCACAAGCAGAGAAATAAAGTAGTGAGTAGATCCCAAAGGGATGGAGTAATTTGGGACACTCTAGGTTTGGATTGTTTCTTCTGGAGATAGTTCAGAAGAAATAGGACTAGATTTCTCTGATGTAACACAGACTAAGCTCAGTTTCAATGCACTTACTACACTCTCATTGGGGACAGGATGTGTTGGAACAAACCCAAAGCAGCCCCAGAGAGATAATTAGTGAATTGTCAGTGTGAGCATTTACACCTCAGAAATCCGAAAACATTACTAATCAGGCATTGGTTTATTGCTTTGTTGATTGTCTGAAAATCAAAAAAAGTAATGGAGAAAAAAACATTAAAATTTTAAGTACTGAGTGTGCATGCAAAAGGCTTGAACTGATGACTCTCTCTTCCGTGGTGTGGAGGGAGGCAAGAACCACTAACAACCTGGGGAAGAAGGATGGAAGAGATAATTATTAGTTTTGGAAGTAGCTGCAACCTGTTACATATTACCCATTGCTGTGTCTCCACAACCAGCTGCCACATATCTGTGAATACATGTTACGACTGCTTTTTTTGTCTATGCCATTTTGCCTGATCTTAGGTGAATGAGTATACTAGGGAGAGTGGACCAGGCTTTATCCTTATGAGCTTTGAAAAGCCAGAAGATTTTTTAAAGGTCTCCTTATCGACTGAACAGCAGCAGTCACCAAATCCGATGAGACACCAGCCCAGCAAAGAATCTATTGCTGCAAGGAAGGGAGTGAATCATCCATTGGCTAGAACTCACCCAGAAATGAACTTAGTTGCAGGAATATTTTGTAGCCTCTTTAATCCCTGATCCTTTGGGTCAGGGTGATAAAGGAGAGTGTGGGGAGTTTTTGTTCTACTCTTTTTTGAAAATGCTAATTGATGTTATGTGGTTCGTTATGTGATATTGGGGAGATATCAACAACTGAAAAAGGGGAAATACACCAGATAGAGGCTCATGAAATCAATCCCAGGTCTTCAGGGTTACCTCTAGAATATTGAGGGGAGGTACAGGGAGTCAAACTCTGAGCCAGTGAGAGTTGGAGTTGATATAGTGAATTAAACAGTGTATGTGATATTTCTTACATTTAGTTCCTCACATTTCTGCCTAGAGAGGTAATATGTATTTCAACTTCTATTCTTTGGAACTAAGGACCCCTTCATTTTGCAAATAAAGACAGCAAGATGCGGAGAAATGATACGAGGTGTCCAAGGCCAGTGATTCATTCTTGTGCAAACTTCTTTCTATCTGCTCTGCCTCCTGTTGTATCCTCCGGATCATTGTACCTATAGAGGCCATATTGTAGAGCACTTAACCTCAGCTTCTACCCTGGAACTTTTGCTTTTGGGGGCTCTGTTCTGTTTGGTGAGTATATCATATGTTGTTCTATCTAGCCAGCCCCAATTCTCTTTTTCATTGTTTCCATGCGTATTCTTGTTATCTAACATGTGGATACATTCTTACCCTTTATCTCCCCCTGTGCTTTCTGGATCTGCAAGTATAATGAAATCAATACTGTCCTCCCTACTAGAAAAAGAATGTTGATCAATGTGACTGCCTATGGTGGTAGTCATCATCCATATGACTTTTTAAACCAAAATAATATATTATTGACTGGTCACCACCCATGTATATATAGAGATTATCTATCTGTTTTTCTATCTATTGAGAGATATGTAAGCACACACATATATACACATACACATATATACACATACACACATATATACACATATATACATACACACACATATATGTGTGTGTGTATATATATGTATATATGTGTATATATATATATATACACAGATACAGATATAGATATAATTTTGCCCTAGCAGAATCGAAGAAGTCCCTCAGGGGCAAAGACTATTTTTTACTTTTATCTTTTACCCAAGTGCTTAACTTAACCCTTGGCACATCTTAAGCACTTAATTAAAGACTTTTCATTCATTCATCCATTTATTCATTCAAAAAATAGAGGAGATGGGATTCTAATTAAAAGCTTCTGCCTCCAAAACCATCAAGGCCTCAACTGTGCCTCTATTAATGTGTATTCAACAATACAATGTTAAAAAGAATCTTGACAGATAGCAGTTTGTCCAGGTGATGGCAATCAGAATCTGGAGAATACCTTGCCATAGATGGAAGAACTGGGGTGGTTATCCACATAATTTGTGATAGGGAATTGATGATATTTAAAAATCATCAGGACTTTTTCAAGAACAGATGTTCTTTCATGAACCACATTTAATTTTTATTATAGGCAAATGCTATAGATACAGTTCATCAGGAATCAGCAAAAATATTTAAAGTCTTTCATGCTACCCTTATGAACTACTTGGAGAAAACAGATTAAATAATAGCACACTGGGCAAATTTGGAAGGGGTTGAATAATTAGATTAAAAGAATAGCTATTAACAAGTAAAATAATTTTCTAGTGGAAGGGCCCAGGCATCAATGTTTGGTGCTATACTGTTTACATTTTAAACAATGATTTGCATAAAGATATAGATGGCATACTTGTCATATTTGCGAATAACTACAAGGATGGTATGAATAATTAACACATTTCATGGCAGGGTCAGGATCCAAAAAATATCTTGGCATACTAGAATAATGAACTAAAATGTATAAGATAGAATTTATTATGGATAAATATGAGTATTTCAAACTGGAATAAAAATCAATTTCACAAATATAGCATAAAGGCATATATAGACAATGGGCAGCTAGGTGGTGCGGTAGATAGAGTAACAGCCCTAGAGTCAGGAAGACTCATCTTCATGAGTTCAAATCTGGCCTCAGGTACTTAATAGCTGTGTGACACTTGGGAAGTCACTTAATCCTGTTTGCCTCAATTTCTTCATCTGTAAAATTTAGCTGGAGAAGGAAACGACAAACCATTCCAGTATCTTTGCCAAGAAAACTACAAATGTGTTCATGGAGAGTCAGATATGACTGAAAAATGGTTGAACAACAGCAACAAATGTCTACACATAGTTCTTGTGAAAAAGATTTAGGGGTTTTAATGGATTGCAACTTCAATCTGAGTCAACAATGTCACATGGTAGCCAAAAGACCTACTCCTATTTTGAACTGCATTAATAAGCACAGAGTGTTCAGAGTGAGGAAGAAAGTTCCTTTTTGCTCTATCCTACTCACATCCCATCTGTAGAACATTTGCTTCTGAGCACATCAAAGGAAAAGCATTAACCTGCTAAAGCATATGTAGTAGTGAGCAATCAATATGGTGAGAGGTCTGAAGAGCATGCCATATGAGGACTGATAGCTCAAATTGAGCTTGGAATCCAGTAAAATATCCAAATCTTTTTCAGACAAAGTGCTCTCTAACCATGCCTTCCCCATCTTGTACTTATGAAGTACATTTTTTGAAGCCAAGAGTAAGACTTTAATATTTATCCCAATGGAATTTCATCTTATTAAATTTAGCTAAGTACTGAAGTCTATCTTTTTGGATACTCACTGTCATTGATTGTCCCAGCTTTGTGTCACCTGTAAATTTGACAAAGATACCATCTTTGTTTTTATCCAGTTTCGTGTTAAAAGTCTTAATGAACATAGAGTTAATCCCTAATCCCTGTCATTGCAACAAACAGACATTGCACAACAAAATGAATACTAGTCTTTCAGCTAGTGTCAAAGCTACTCAACTATCCTATTATGTAGCTGAGTTATCTCTATCATTTGCACAAGAATAGGACAATACACTTTCCCCAGGATTTTGCCAAAATCTACAGCATTCCCATGATTGACTAATCTAGTACCCCCTTAATAAAAAATAATGTGTTTAGTCTTGCATGGCCTGTTATTGGCAATGCCCTTTACCTAAATTTCACTTGTTTGTCCTCTTACCTTGTTTCCTCTGTACTTTTTTTTTTCCATTTTTAGAACTCTCTAGACTCATGGTTATCCATGATTATTTCCAGGTTCCACTCTCATCTCTGGAAATCCTGATTCAAATTTGTTCTTTCTTTCCTATGATAAAACATCCTGATCTTTATTATTAATGGCAATTATCTGCTCTCATATGTTTAAGGTATTTTCCGATGGAAAAAGAAGTATAGGGGTAGAATTCTGGATAAACTATATAGCTTGGAGAAGAGAGGGCCAGAGAAATGGCTGTAAGCAATTATTGTATGAGTTACCAGAGAGAACAAGGGGAAAGAATATAACCAGATACCTTAGATATGAAGTACTTAATTAGATCTTGTGCTCAGGAAGAGGTGGGAATGACTTTTACATAGAAGGGAAGAAACATAAGAAGACATGAAATTCCCTTGGAGGGAACAAACATGAGGGGAAAAGTATCCAATAAAAGCACCCACCATGACAATTAGAGAGAACACAGGTCTTCATACATAAAGACCAGTAAATAAAATAATAATTATTATTATATAATTATAACATACATTACATAGGTTATACTAATTTGTAATGATTATTGTTATATTTACATTTAACTTCAAAGTTTGTAAATAGCTTTACAAATATTTCATTTTATCATTACAACAACCTGGGGAGGTAATACTATTATTATTCCCTTTTTAGAAATGAGGAAACTAAGGCAGACAGAAGTTAAGTGACTTAAGTGACTTGTCTAGGTTCATGTAATTAGTGTCTCATGTTAGAACTGAGGCAACTAGGTGACACAGTGGATACAGTGCTAGTCCTGTAGTCTAGAAGACCTGAGTTCAAATCTGGCCTCACATACTTATTAGCTATATGACCTTGGGCAAGTCACTTAACTCTGTCTGCCTCATTTTCCTTATCTGTAAAATGAGCTGGAGAAGGAAATGTCAATCACTCCAGTATCTCTGCCAAGAAAGCTCCAAGTGGAGTCACGAAGAGTCAGACACAACTGAAAAATGACTAAACAAAAACCACTTCCTGATTCCAGGTACAGTGCTCTATCCACTTAGCTGCCTGATATTTATTATAAACCCACCCATATCACACACCATTTTTGGTGTGGAGGCAGAATCAATACTGTGCTTTATGACCTGCCATCAAGAACCATCACAGGGCAGCAAATAAGGACAGAAGGACAGAATAAAGTATAGATGTAACTTGGAAGTCCAGCCTATGGGCAAATTTTACTGTGCTCTGCATAAAGGAATGAGTAAAACTTTTGTGCGTGATTAAAAACTACTGACTGGGCCAGTGAGGTAGCACAGTGGATAGAGCACTGGGCTTGGAATCAGGAGGACCCATCCTCATGAGTTCAAATCTGGTCTCAGATACTTACTAGCTGTGTGACCCATGGCAAGTCACTTAAACCTGTTTGCCTCAGTTTTTTGATCTGTAAAATGAACTGGAGAAAGAAATGGCAAGTCACTCCAGTATCTTTTTACAAGAAAACCCCAAATGGGATCACAAACAGTTAGATATGACTGAAGCAGCTTAACAAGAACAGTGTTATAAGCATCAAAGAGGTTGAAATACTGAGAGACAAGTGTATTCAAATAGAGACATTATGAGTCAGGTACTGAATTTATTGGAGGTGGAGGGAAGAGTAATCTGGACAAACAAAAGTGACGAGAAGATGATCCTGAAAAAAATGGGATGAATTCTGGAGAAGTGGTTGCTGAATAATGGAGGTGTTAGGGTACTAAGAGGATCTGAAAGTGGCAGTGGAGAGCAAGAAGTATTCCAAGCCCACTTCCTTACACTTTGTGTCAGAGGACATACAAGCAGAAGACAGCCTTGGAGAGGGAATCAAGAGATATGGTGTCTTCAAGAGAAAACTAAGCTTTAGTTTGTTGTAGAAGCTCAGAACGTGAGGAAAGACCTAGAATTAAGGGTAGTTTGTTAACAATAGAAGAGGGTTATGGATAAAAAGAGAAGTCAAAGGAGGACAGGGACTGGAAAGCGGTACAGCTGAGGTTGCCATGGAAGGGGAAACAGTGTGGTAGAGATCCTCAAGTCAAGTGACTTGGTTGCCTTTGGACCTGAAGAACTAGCATTCTATAACACAGAAGGCCTGTGCTTTCTGGGCACATGGGTCAAAGAAAGTTTGCTCTTCTGAATATTGGTACTTAAAAACAAACTTAAAAACAAACAAACAAAGATAAAAAACAAAAAACCACCCTGGCTTCCTTATACTAGTTCCAGCTCTGCTGTGAAATCAGAACTCAACAACAAAATAAATGTATACACTAGCTCTCAAGAATAATGGATGATTACTCAGTTCAACACATCTTTTGAGTGTTGCGTGTTTGGAGCTCTTAAATGCCAAACAAATGAATATTAATATGAACACACCTATGTGTATACATATATGCATGCATACCAACACATATGTGTATTGTGTATACATGCATACACATGCAATTGTATGTGTGTATATATGTGTTTATATGCAGCTTATGAAATAAAAGTAGGGAAATATCCCTGGTTTGATAACTGAAAATACGTATGTGTGTATATACACACATATACACACCTGTGTGTATAATATATATATATATGTGCAGCTTATGAAACAAAAATAGGGGAATATTCCTTGCATTAGAAACTGAAACACGTATACAAGTGTGTATGTGTGTGTGTGTAGCCATCTGTTTGGCATTTAATAAGGGTTATATGTGTATATATGTATATATACATATGTGTTTGTATTTAAAGATTTTATATGTATGTATGTATATTACCCCTAAGAGCCAAATAGATGATGTTTTACATGCATATATATTACACACATGCATGTGTGTAATATAGATGCATATAAAACCCTTAAGTGCCAGATTACCATACATACATGTATATACACAAACATAATACATATATATGTGTGTATGTATATATGTGTGTGTGTATACACTCACACATATATTTCCAATTTCCAATTCAGTAACATTCTCCCAGTTTTGTTTCATAATCTACGGCTCCTTGCTAATGTAGGGAACACAAAAGCTCAGGGATAGGGTCTTATGAAATAAAAGTAAGGAACATTTTGCAAAAGATATTTGGGGTGTGAGCACTGGCCCCCTTCTGGAATCATTTATGTATAGGTGTCTATATCAGAAGGCCTGGTTGGGCATCCCTAATTGGGAATGCTTTCCTACATCTTGACATCTGCCCTCTCTCTTCCCTTCAATTACACTCAGGCATGACTAATGAGAATTTCATAGATATATAGAAAGGGGAGAATTATTTTCCTTTTGAGAGAAGACAAACAGTGCATGTTTAAAATTTCAATAAAATCTCATGAAGCAATTGTGCATGTACATGTGTGTGTGTGTATGTGTTACTTAACTGGTATGTTAGTGAATTCATTGAGTGTAGCAAGTATATCTTTGTCATTGATTCAAGCCATTCCCTAATGTCTACACACAGTATGCCCATAGTATATGCTGATGACTGACTGATAAAGAAGGGGGATATACTCGTTCTACTCCTTTAGGATTTGTCTGTTTTGTACTGTAGTAGTACCAATAATCATCTTCATATTAATTTTAATAGTATTAGTCATAGCAATGTTAGTAATAATTAGTAACTGTCAATCAAGCAACATATTTTTATTAAGGACATACTATGTGCCAGGCAGTGTGATAATTGTTGGGGAGACAAAGGACAAAAACAAACGAAAACAGTCTCTATCCTCAAGAAGCTTACGTATGAACTGAGAGAACTTACAAATAAATAAATAGGTGAGAACCAAATACTTACGAAGTAGAATGAAAATAACAATTGAAGGGAAGGCTCAAGTGAACATGGGGATTGAGAAGGCTTTTTGTAAAAGATGGCATTTGAACTGAGTTCCAGAATTGAGGTGACTCTGAGACTGATTTCTTAAAACAGGTCTAGCAGTTCTCTACCAAATCTTTGTGTGAAATATATTTCCTATACAATCTTGGTATATTTGTGCTAACTAGCCTAGGAGTGTACTGTTAGCTATGCTTTGCTGCAGAGGGGAGTAGGTGATCATGAGACAGGATTATTTTCCTGAAACTGTTCCACCCCCCAAATCCTTAAAGTGATGATTGAAGTAATTAGAGTAAGGCCAAGGAGCCCACTTTTTCTCCACAACAGGGATGTGCCTTTCCTCAAGCTAGGTACTGTTGTACTTCATCTCTCCCTTAAAAACAGAAAAATGTGTTTGCCTCAAACCAGAAATTTAACCATAAGAGTGGGAGTTGATTATCCCTCGATCCACTGAGAGAATTAGCAATGGTTTTTATTAGTCATCAAAATGAGGGTCTTATAACACAGGGGAAGTATCAGGCAAAATATTGATAGATTTATAGGCAGAATATATATAGATATATAGATAGGAAGGTATAGGAGAGACAGGTACTATAGATGAATCATAGGACTAAATTATAGGAATATAGTGAGAGGGGCACACCTCACTATCTTCTAATGCTGAGCTTTTTGTCACATATTCCTGAGTAAACATTTGGTATAGTGAGTTGCTTTCAGTCTGAGGGATGATCCCACAACATTTCCCTCATTCTGAGAAAATGTTGGTTACTCTTTCTGAACAAATAACCGTATCACCCGTTCCTGGATCTGTTTTGTCCTGACTCCATAAATGACAGGATTAAGGGCTGGGGGGATGACCACATAGAGATTGGCCAAAAGGATGTGAATGTAGCGGGGGACATTACGACCAAACCGGTGGGTCATGAAAGAGAAAAATGCAGGTGTATAGAAGGCCAAAATGACACAGATGTGGGAGCCACAGGTGCTTAAGGCCTTCAGGCGTGCATCCCGGGAGGGTAGGTAGAAGACAGCTCGGAGAATCTGAACATAGGAAAGGGCAATGAGGATCAAGTCAAAGATGAGGGCAGCAATAGTGAATAAGCCATAGATCATGTTTACCCTAATGCTAGCACAGGCCAGGCGAGCAATGCCCATATGTTCACAGTAGGTGTGGGGAATGATATAATGTCCACAGAATGGCAACCTTTTAAGGAGGAAAGAGAAAGGAAAGACAAGAATAACTGGCCTCCCAACCACCACTGAAGCCATGATGGCCACCACCTTGTTGGTGAGGATAGTAGTGTATCTCAGCGGGTAACAGATAGCCACAAAACGGTCTATGGCCATGGCTAATAACACCACTGACTCCATGCCAGTGTAGGTGTGAATGAAGAACATTTGGATGAGGCATCCTTCAAAGCTGATTTCCCTGAAGTTGAGCCAGAAGATGCCCAGCATCTTGGGGATGGTAGATGTGGAGAGTCCTAGGTCAATAAAGGATAGAAGGGCCAAGAAATAAAACATTGGCTGGTGAAGGCTCTGTTCTGTCTTGATCACAAGCATAATGGTGATGTTGCCCACAACTGCAGTCAAATACACAATACAAAAAGGGAAGGCAATCCAGATGTGGTAAGCTTCTAGCCCTGGGATCCCCAACAATAGGAAAAATGCAGGAAGAGAGCTGGTTTCATTGAAAGATGACATCCTGACCAAGGGTCATGGCAGATGACTGATGCACCACAATTTTCCACAGTCCTGATACGAAGCAAAGAGAAGGTATGATCCATTCTGCACCTAATCAATTCCATTTGGATGTTAGTGAAATTTCAAGTCATCTCAAATGAGCACTTTTGGAGGGAGTCAGAAGACTGGGGGAAGTCTCAAAGACACAGAGGAAATTTTGGTCACTGGTTAAATGCAGGCATTCTTACTCTTTTTTTTGTATATCATGAATTCTTTGGGCATTTTGGTGATATCTATTTTTAGAATAATATTTTAAATACATAAAATAAAACACACAGAATTGCCTAAAGGAAATCAATTATGTTAAAATAAAGCTATCAAGTATATATATACATATGTATATATATACATATGTGTGTGTATGTAGATACAGATATAGATATAGATATAAATATAAATATAGATATAGTCTTCAGATGACCAGTTAAAGAAATTCTGGTGTAATAGAGTCTCAGTGTTTGCCAACTGTCGATGGCTTTGGTCCTCTTGACTCATTTGACGGAAATCTGAGGAGTATAACAGCTACTTATATTGAAACATATATGATGACTGTAATAAAAGCCAATTCCTCCCTTTTATATCTTTCCCTGCTCAGTGAATGGCTCTCTCTGTTTTTTTACATAATATAAGTCTTCTCTTCCATAACATGAGATAACATTAAGATCATAAAAGCTTAGAACTTGAGTACCTTCCATTTTAACCTGTACTTGAAGAGAATCTCCATCTACAGTACTCCCAACCAAAGGTCATCAAGCTTTCATTTAGCTAATTTCAGGGTTTAGAAGCTCTTCATTTCTGAAGATAATCCATCTTCTCTTTGAACAATTTTAATTGTTAGAAAATTCTTCCAAATCCTGAGCAAAATTCTTTACATTAACTCCTGTTTACTGGGTACAGTCCTGTTGTCTAGAACCAAACACAATAATCCTTACCCTTTTTCAAGAGATAACTTTCCACACATCTTAAGACAATTTCTGTGTACTCCTGAGCCTTCTCTTCTATAATCTAAACATTTCTGTCTGTCACATAAGTAGGTAATTAATAAATCCCAGTCAGTTGACTGCCTGCAAGCCATCTTTGCACTTTCCAACTGCTCTTCTAGAGATCCTCCCTTTTATTGGTTGGTTCTCCCCACAAACTTCATTTTAAGGAACACACCTAGACCACAATAGGTCATTCTTCTCCTGACTACTTTCTCTCTACCATTTCTCCACCCTGCATACCTTCAATTCCTTCCCACCCATCTACTTCCAGCTCTCTTTTACATGTTGTCTTCTCCAATTAAAATGCAATCTCCTTGAGTTCAAAGATTTTCTTTCTCCTTGTATTTCTACTCTCAGTGCTTAGCACAGTGCCTGGAACAAAGCAAGCTGTTAATAAATGCTTGTTGACTTGATTCTGCATGGCAAAAGGCCATGGCATGGACTCCATTCCTGATTACCACTTTTTTTAATTCTCCCTCCTTTGTGGATGTGCTTTTAAAAAGATGATGTCCAGGACTGACCATAACTTCAAATAATCAGGACAGTTTGGAGGAGCACTATTAACTCCTTCAGTCTGTACCATTCATTTAATATAGCATTGTAGGTGTCTTTGTTTTCTGGAACATAGAAAGAGAACAAATCATATAACAATATGGGGAGGGGGCAGAATATGGAGGAGAGTACAAAAGGAGATAGGAAAATGTGTGATCTTAGAATGGAAGAGTCAATAAGACATCTATTTGCCTCAATTCTCCATCATGTCTGTGATTTAAGAGAGGCAATAGCACAATGGAATAAGGGGTAGATAGCCTGGATTTAAATCTTATGTCTGATGTTTGCTACCTGTATGACCTTGTACAAATCCCTTTACCTTCCTGGGACATACTGATTTATATTTATTAATATCTCTAAATATACATTTTAATAGGGATAAATATAGTCTTACACTTGGGTTCAAACAATCAACTTAATAAATACAAAGTTGATGAAGCATAGTAAGGGCAACAATTTGTCTGAAAAAAACAAACAAACAAACAAACATACCTGGGGATTTTAGTGTAAAAGATTTGTATTGCATCAAACATGTGCTATGGTGGCCATAAAAGCTCACACAGTTCATGTTGGTCAAAGGTTGGACAGCAACTTGGCTTTTTTTCTGCTTCTGGAGTCAGCTCTCTATCTAGTACACAAAATTGAATCTCTAATAATTTTCATTTTCTCCAAATGATCCCTATGATTCATGGTCTCCAGCTCTTTTATCACCCTACTCATTCTCCTCTGAGCACTCCTGCTTGTCAATGTCTTTCCTAAAATGTAATGATCCAAACTAAACATATTAATATAAATGTTGTCTGACCAAGACATAATAGAACGGGACCATTTTCTTGCTCATTCTTGACACTATGACTCTCAATTTAGAATCAATGTCATAATAACTTTGGGGGGGGGGCTGAAAAAAAGTAGACTTACATGGTGTTTTAAGGTCTTTGTAGTATTTCATCTCATTTATGTGTTTGAACACTGCTCCAAGGTTAGTATTACAGTTACTACTAGACCCATTTTATCTATAATTACTCCAAAAACTAAGAATTTATGTGACTTTTCCAGGGTCACACAGCTAGTAAGAGTGTGCAGAGGAATTGAAACCATATATTTCTGACTTCAAACCTAAGACCCTATCTGCTACGCCCAATTGCCACTTAACATCTCTTTTTTTTTTTGTCAAGGTATTTGAGTATATTTGGGTTTTTAATAAGGAGATTTTTTTTTTTTAGCAAAAAATGTTGGAAGCCTGTTCTTCATCTCAAATCTTCATTTTACACACATAAGCACAGAGGGCAAGTCCAGTTGGCCCACACAAATAAAACCAAGTAATCATTGTTCACTTGGTAGCAGGTAAAAAACTGAAGACATAGTGATCAGAAAGAAATGACTTCCATAATATTGCTCTTGCAAACATAAAACTATTTACTATATTTTGTTAAGGATCACATACCTACACCCAAAAGAACTGGCCAGGCAATCGCATCTCTTATGAAAGGAGAGGAAAACAGCATGTCTCACTGCTTTCAGGAAGTCCCCATCAAGGAGAATGGGAAGAGAAAGTTGTTGAACATGCAAGGCTAAATTCTGGAGCTCACATGGGAGAGGTGTCTATATATGGGTCTGATACACTAGATCTTCTGTTGCAAAAAGGAGGAAGAACAAATGAGTAAAGAACATATCTAAAATGGAGGGAGGTCTGTTTAACAGCTCCTGCAAGACAGCTCTTCAGATCTAAGACTCTCGGAGATTTCTAAGGAGTAGAGAATTTTTTAAAAATGCCAATGTAGGAGAACATACCTTGAGTTAGGAACATATTTTCCCTATCCCTGGAATACATTCCCTCCTCTACTCCACCTCATAGAATGCCTACCTTCCTTTGGCTTTCCTTGATCTGCCTTCTGTCCACTAGTTATTAACACTCTCTTTTGTTTGAAATTATTTTTCGTATAAACATTTTGCACTTAATTAGTTGTATATGTTTTGTATCCATCCTCCTCCCCTCAGCTGAATGTAAGCTTCTTGAGGGAAGGATTATTTTATTTTTTCCCTTATATCCCCAATGTTTAGTACAATGCTTGGCATAAATTAACCACTTAATTCATAAATTGAATTTCTATCTTCTTACAAATGTATTCCACTTTCTTTAGCTGACGTTTCCTGGTCTTCATTTTCTGAATGTGTGTATTTCTTGTCCTGTGTAAGCCATTGAACACCATTTTTGTTTGAGTTTGCCCCCTTCCCAGTGCATCATCCATTGTATTAATGTCTATGAATGCAGGAAGGGTAGTTTGGTTTAGTGCAAAAAAGTGGGAGACAAGGCATCTAGATTCTCAGCTTAAATTTGATACAGACTTGCTGTGTGGACTTAAAAATGTCACTTTGAGCAGAACCCACAGAAAAACAGAGTGAAACAAATTTCCAGCCCAAAACAACCTGGATGGCTGTTCAGAAAGGTATATTGCGCCTGGCTAGGAGAGGAGCGCAGTTCGGCATGGGCGCGCAGGCTGCAGCAAACCTGGAGCAGGCCTCAGAGGACTGAATCACGGGCAGCTGTGGTGGTTTCCAGACTTCTCAACCCACAAATTCCAAAGACAACTTGGAAGGTCAGTGGGAAAAGTCTGTGACTGCAGTGAGAGAAGAAGCTAGGTCTCAGTCACAAGTCCACAGCGTGCCCTCAGGGCAATGGCTGCGTCCTGAGTTTCTGGCCCACAGACTGAGGGGGAATAGAGTGACTAATCAGAGGGAGATTGCAAGGATCTCTTTGCCAGGGCTGAGGCAGAAATCTCTTGCTTTGCCCGTGCTTGTATCTGAGTCCCAGTTCTGAGGGGCAGTCCTGGGGTGAGGAAGAGCACTGGAGAGAAGAAGTGCTGGCAGGGTGGAGCTTGTTGTGGAGGTGGAGAGGAAACACTTCACCCCTTATCATAGCACCTTGGAAGAAATGACACTTTTCAGGTCCTTAGAAGTATCTCTGAAAACAGCTGTACAAAGCCCCAAAGCTTGGGACAGTACATTCTCCACATTGGAAACAGACTCTTACCTTAACAAAGAGTTTAAAACTCAAGTAATTGGTTGGGATCATGAGCAAGCAGCACAAAAAGAGTCAGACTATATTATCTTACTTTGGTGACAAAGAAGATCAAAACATACAAACAGAAGAAAACAACAAAGTCAAAGCTCCTACATCCAAAACTTCCAAGAAAAATATGAATCAGTCCCAGGCCTTGGAAGAGCTCAAAAGGAATTTTGAGAAGCAAGTAAAAGAAGTAGAGGAAAAGCTGGGAAGAGAAATGAGAGTGATGTAAGAAAATCATGAAAAGCAAGTTAACAGCTTGCTAAAGGAGACCCAAAAAATACTTAAGAAAATAACACCTTAGAAAATAGCCTAACCCAAATGGCAAAAGAGGTCCAAAAAGCTAATGAAGAGAAGAATGCCCTAAACAGCAAAATTGGACAAATGGAAAAGGAAGTCCAAAAGACTACTGAAGAAAATACTTCCTTAAAAATTAGAATAGAGCAATTGGAAGCTAGTGACTTTATGAGAAATCAAGACACTGTAAAACAAATCCAAAAGAATGAAAAATTAGAAAACAATGTGAAATATCTCATTGGAAAAAAAAAAAACTGACCTGGAAAACAGATCCAGGAGAGAGAATTTAAAAATTATTGGACTATCTGAAAGCCATGATCAAAAAAAGAGCCTAGACATTATCTTTCAAGAAATTATGCAGGAAAACTGCCTTGATATTTTAGAATCAGAGGGCAAAATAGAAATTGAAAGAATCCACCAATCTCCTCCTGAAAGAGATCCCCAAAGGAAAACTCTTAGGAATATTGTAGCCAAATTCCAGAGCTCCCAGGTCAAGGAGAAAATATTACAAGCAGCCAGAAAGAAACAATGCAAGTATTGTGGAAACACAATCAAGATAACACAAGATTGAACAGCTTCTACATTAAGGGACCGCGGGGCATGGAATACAATATTCCAGAGAGCAAAGGAGATAGGATTACAACCAAGAATCACGTACCCAGCAAAACTGAGTATAATTCTTCAGGGGAAAAGATGGTCATTCAGTGAAATAGAGGACTTTCAAGCATTCTTGATGAAAAGACCAGAGCTGAATAGAAAATTTAACTTTCCTATACAAGACTCAAGTGGAACATGAAGAGGTAAACAGGAAAGAGAAATCATAAGAGACTTATTAAGGTTGAACTGTTTACATTCCTTCATGAAAAGATGATATTTGCAACTCATGAGACCTTTGTTAGTATTAGGGTAGTTGGAGGGAAAAAATTATATGTATGTATATATATAGATAGATGGATGGATGGATAGATAGATAGATAGATAGAGGGCACAGGGTGAGTTGAAGATGAAGGGGTCATATCTGGTTAATAAATTAAGGGGTGAGAGAAGATTATACTAGGAGAAGGAGAAAGGGAAAGGTAGAATGGGGTAAATTATCTCACAAAAAAAATCAGAAAAGAAAAGGCTCTTACAGTGGAGGGGAAATGAGGGAAGGTGAGAGGGAATGAGTGAATCTTATTCTCGTAGGATTTGACTTAAGGAGGGAATAACATACACACTCAATTGGGTATGGAAATCTGTCTTACCCTACAGGAAAATAGGAGGGGAAGGGGACAAGAGAGTAGGGGGATGATAGAGAGGAGGGGCAGATTGGGAAAGGGGGTAATCAGAAGCAAATACTTCTGAGGAGGGACAGGGTCAAAGAAAGAATAGAATAAATGGGGGGGCAGGATAGGATTAAGGGAAATAGAGTTAGTTTTTCACAGCATGTCTACTATGGAAGTGTTTTGCATAACTGCACATGTATAGCTTGCCTTTTCAATGAGGGTGGGTGGGGAGGGAGGAAGGGAGAAAATTTGGAACCCAAAGTTTTAAAAACACATGTTTAAAAAAAATGTTTTTACATGCAACTGGGAAATAAGAAATATAGGAAATGGGGCACAGAAATCTATCCTGCCCTACAGGAAAATAGAAGGGGAAGGGGCGGGGAGAGATAGCAAGGAAAGAAGACTAGGGGAAGGGGTTTTCAGAATGCATGCCATCTTGGGGTCGGAGGAGGGGCGAGATGGGGTGAAAATTTGGAACTCAAAATCTTATGGAAGTAAATGTTGAAAACTAAAGAAAAATAAATAAATAAACCTTGTCGCCTGACTGGAAAAAAAAAATAAAAATGCCACTTCACCTCTTCAGTGAAGTCATCTTCACTTTTTACTCATTTGTAAAATGAAGGAGTTAAATTAATTTGTCTTTATCATTATCACTATTCACTAACTCACCTCCTCCTTCTAAAATAAAAGCCCTTCATTGTAACCAAGTAAGTATAATATCAAATACTCAGTTTGCACTTTTCCTCCATGTCCTCCAATAATTTAACTTTACAGGGTCCCTCTAATATAGCAACCCATGAAACCAAAATTATAATCTAGTAAAACTAGTGAACACATCAGTCATTCATTTCTAAAAATGTATGACTTATTCTGAAGCTTTAGATGATCCTGTTTCTGTAACAAGGAAAGAGGAATACTTTATCTTCAAACATTTGAAGGCCTGCTTGGTCACATTTGATAACTATTAAGGTCATAATTAAAACATTTTAATTAAAAGATATCTTAAATTCTTTTAAGATTTAAAGTTACATGAGCAGGTGCATTTCAGATGATTTTCATCAGCAATATCACTATTACTATCATCATCATTTTCAGTATCATTACCATAAATGTCAGCTAATAATTGAAAGGCCATTTTTAAAGGATGAATGCAGCTATTCTATGATCCTACATTTCTTCATAATTGTTGAGGTGAAAATAAGGCTAGCAGCTTTAGCTTCCCCAGGAGAAACAAATGTTTCTGAGTTGTCAAAGAAAGGTCCCAGTCATCAAAGAGTGGAAGGCAGAAGACAGCAAAAGTAACAGGGGAAAAATAAAGTAAATTAAGTAGTAGCAGGGATAAGGAAGAAAGAGAGCTCTGTCAGGAGCCTAGGGCAGAGAATCTTAGCCTCCATCTAAGCATGAAGCAGAAGTAGATTGGAAGTAGAAAGAAAAAAGATATCTTGGAGAATATGGCTAGAAAGAGGTGCTTGGATTTAGAATGAACAGGACTTAATTTGCTGAACAGAGGCATCCTGAACCAAAGCTTTCTAAATTATCTCTGTCTCCTGATCTGGGCTAAGTTGGTCTTCATTATTATTATTGTGTGTCTGTAATTGCCTACCTGGATAGATCTAATTTGCCTTGATAGCACTCCTAGCTTGCTTTGAATTTCACTGTATTCTAAATGCTTAACCTGAGAGTTTGTCATCACAAGAATTGACTCCTGGGAGCAGCTAGGTGGCACAATGGGTAGTGCACTGGCCCTGAAGTCAGGAGGACCTGAGTTTAAATCTGGCCTCAGACGAAACACTTGACACTTACGAACTGTGTGACCCTGGGCAAGTCACTTAACCCCAATTGCCTAAAAAATAATAATAATAAAAAAAATTTACTCCTGTTCATTTTTTTAAGATGCCCCCAACAAACCTGTTGTTTCAGATACTACACGTATTATCATCCCCATTTTACAGATGAAGACACTGATACTGAAGAGTTAAATGACTTGCCCAGGGTCACACATCTAGTAAGTGTGAGCAACATGGAAGCAAAAGCAATGAGCCAAGTTTCATAGAGCACACATCCCTGACCATCCAGAATATCATCATCCTGCCCCTATGTGGGCTTTCCACTGTTCCACACCCTTTGTCTTGGGGCAAACTCACTGACTTCAGCTGAGGTCCCAGATCCTCTCTCAGAGATTGGACACTATAGTTCCACCCAACATTTGTCCTCCCTTATCTAAAGAAGGAGAGCTTATACTAGTTTTCCTGACCCCTAGGGACTGGTCTCCATGTGGAGGACTCTCCAGGGAGTGGTTAGACCTGAGAGCCTCTTAGGTAATGATCTCAGAGCTCTGAGACCTTTAAAAGCAAATTTGGGCACAGAGGCACAGGAATTCCCTCCAGTCACCCACAAGGGAGAAGGACTTTCAGAGTTGTTGAAACTATCACTCTTTCCACCTCCATGGCCATAAACTCAAGGATCTGCATTTTCCTTATCACTCACCTTAGCCATTTAGTTTCCACATTTTTACAATCACCCTGTGGCAGTGATTCTATTCACACATGTGGCAATAGATGGAAAATGTCATTGAAAATAATTTACTCACTAGAAATGAAAGGAGCTACGAAGGATAGCTCCAGTTTATTGATTTCCTTCCCAAAATCTAGTTTTCTATCTACTCTTCTCCCCCTAACATATACTTCTACCTCCTTAATAAAGGCCATCACTACTAGCCACTGGGATTGTTTTAATTGCCTCATAATAGATCTTTTATCTATTTTTTCTGACCTTCAATCCATCCTCTTCATGATGCTAAATCTATTGTTTTTATATATGTCACTGTCTGTTAAAAAATCTCCAGTGGATCCCTATTGTCAACCAAATAAAGATCATATTCCTTAGGATGACTTCTCAAAGTATTTCATAATCTGCTGCCACCTGACCTTTCAAACCTAATCATGTATCACTCTCTTCTATATAGTCTGTATTTATATGAAATTAGCAGTATCACTATGTCTTATAAATGGCCTTCATTTCCCCTACCTTTTGTCTTTGATTATCTTTCTGCCTGTCCATAGAACGTCCTTCTACTTTTTCCCATGTACCATCTATCCACCCTTTAAAAAGTAACCCACATGTAACAATGTTTTTTTTTAATTTTCTTGGATCTTACATAGCATTTTGATTACATATTTCTAAGATATTTGTGGTGTATTATTTGCATTAAAGGAAATTTCTGTACACATCATAGCCTTCTACTATACATTAATTCTATGAAGTCAAGGATTGCACCTTATTTAAACTTTGGATTTCCCCCAAGTGCTTAACACATTGTTCTGTTTTAATGGAATCAATTTTATTGAATTATATTACAACAAAGCAATCTCATGGCATGTATTGTGCTGACAATAATACATATCATCTTCTCTCCGTGTTTGACAGAGGCAAAAATAACTGCCTTTCAAGCAGTTTATGTGGGTTCATTTGGATATCAAGGTCTACAGTCTATTTCTATGGAAAAAATCCCTAACCCACATTCTTATATTTCTTTGGTCCTATCCAAATAAATAATAGGACAATTTCAAAGTACAGGTATCCAGAAGCATTCTATAGTTCAGAACCTCCACCTCTACCCCCCGCCCTGATAAAAACAGCCTTTCATTGTCCTCAAAATTATCATGTCTCAATATAAAGGTAGAGGCAAAATGATGAAGAAAGGGATGAACTCTCCTGATCTGTCCCAAATTCCTCTCCAAACAACTTTAAAATAATGTCTCAGAATGAATTCAGGAGTAGCAGAATCAACCATGAGACTGGGTGAAACAATTTGCCAGACTAACATGGAAGGTTGACAACAAATGTCTGTGAAGTGAGAGTGGAGTGCAGTCCAGTGCAGGCATCCCAACCCAGCAGCAGACTACCCCAGTAAGACACTAGTGAGTCATCCCCTACTCCCATGAAGAAGCCAGTAGCATTGTAGCCAAATTCCAGGAATTATCAGGTCAAAGAGGAAATACTGCAAGGAGTCAGAAAGAAACAATCCAAATATCAAGGAGTCACAGGCAGTATTACACATGACTCAGCAGCTTCTACATTAAAGGATTAGAGGGCTTAGAGTATGATATTCCAGAAGAGGAGTTTGGATTACAACCAAGAATCAACTACCAAGCAAAATTTAGTATAAATTTTTTTTTCAGGATCAAAGATTGACATTCAATGAAATAGAGGACTTTCAAACTTTCCTGATGAAAAGACCAGAGCTAAACAGAAAACTTGATTTTCAAAGACAAGACTCAAGAGAAGTTTAAAAAGGTAAATAGGAAAGAGAAAACAGAAGGGATTCAGTAAAATTAAACTGTTTGTATTCTTATATGGGAAGTTGATACTTCTAAGTCTTAAGAACTCTACCATTATTAGGGCAGTTAGAAGGAATATACATAGACACAGGGAATGGATGTAAGTTGACTACAATGGGATGATATCCAAAAAAAAATTATGGGTGAGAAAAAGGAATGTATTGGGAGAATGGAGAATGGGATATATTGGGAGAATGGGGTAAATTATTTCATATAAAAGAGGCACAAAAGAGCTATTACAGTGGTGGGGAAGATGGGAGTAGCAGAAAATGCTTGAACATTATTGTCATTGGAATTGGTTCAAAGAGGGAAAACATACACACTTAGTTGGACATAGAAATCAATCTTACTCCATAGGAAAGTAGGAGGGGAGGAGAATAATTAAAAGGGGTGGGTGATAGAAAGGAGAGAGGTTTGGGAGAGGAATTAGTCAGAAGCAAAGCACTTTGGAGGAAGAACAGGGGGTGAAAGGAGAGAGAGAGAGAAGGATAACAGGGGAAAAATAGGATGGAGAGAAATAGAGTTAGTAATCATAACTGTAAATGTGAATGGGATGATCTGATCACCAAAAAATGGAAATGGATAACAGAGTAGATTAAAAACAAAAATCCTACAATAGACTGTTTATAAGAAACACACTTGAAATAGAGACATACAAACAGAGTAAAGGTAAGGGACTGGAAAACAATCTATAATGGTTCACCTGAAGTAAAAAACAAACAAACAAACAAAAAAAAACAGGAATAGCAATTATGATCTCAGACAAAGCAAAAGCAAAAAAAAATAGATCTAATTAAAAGAGATAAGGTAAGAATTATATCTTGCAAAAAAATACCATAGACAATGAACTAATATCAATACTAAAATATAAGCAACAAATCATATAGCATCCAAATTTTTAAAGAAGTTAAATGAGTTTAAGGAGGAAATAGACAATAAAACTATACTAGTGGGGGACCTCAATGTTGCCCATTCAGAGCTAGATAAATATAATAAAAAAAAAGAAGTTAGAGAGGTGAATAGAATTTTAGAAAAGTTGGATATGATAAAAATCTAGAGAAAAATGAATAGAAATTATATATATGTATATATATGTATATTACATATATATATTTCTCAGTGGTACATGATACCTATATTAAAAAAAAACTGTCCACATGTTAAGATTATAAAAACCTCACAACCAAATTCAGAAAAGAAAAAGCACTAAATGCATCCATTCCAGATCATAATGCAATAAAAATTACATCCAATGTCTATAAAATATAGATTAAAATTTAATTGCAAATTAAATAATTAAATTCTAATGAATGAGTGGGTCAAAGAACAAATCCTAGAAACAAACAATAATTTCATTAAAGAAAATGACAACTATGATCCAACATACCAAAATTTGTGGCTTGTAGACAAAGCAATAATTATGAAAAAAATTATATCTCTAAATACTTACATCAACAAAAAAGAGAAAAATATGATCAATAAATTGAGCATGCAACTAAAAAAATTAGAAAAAAAACATTTAATTTCTGTAGTTCCTGAGTTTGTCTCAGCAGGTATACTTCTAGGTATTTTCTACAATCTACAGACCCCTGCCTTTAAAAATAGTACCATCAAGTACATTCATTGTAACATGAGTGACTTGATTCATCAACAAATAAATCCCTTCTGCCATGGAAAATGATGTTTTCTCCCATCAAAAATAAGTACATTCATCTTTGCAAAAGCTGGAGACTACGTAAATGAAACACTGCATATAATTTTGTCTTTGATCTATGCATTGGTTAATTTTAATGAATTGTTTTTTCCCCTCTATTTTATTCTTTGTTATAAGAAATTACTCTCTGAGAGAAAGAAAAAGAAATATGTTGGGAAATAAAAGTGACATGAAATAATAGATACCAATAAATTTTTAAATGTGTATTTTTTAAAGAAGAAAAAAAAACATTTAAAATTCCCAATTAAACATCAAATTGAAAATCCTGAAAATGAAAGAAAAGTATTAATAAAATTAAAAGTATGAAAACTATTGAACTAATAAATAAAATTAAGAGCTGGTCTTATGAAAAAAACAATAAAATAGATAAACTATTGGTTAATTTGATTAAAAAAAGAAAGAAGAAAACCAAATTACCAATATAATATATGAAAAGGGTGAATTAACTACCAATAAAGAAGAAATTAAAGCAATCATTAGGAATTCTTCTGCCCAATTATATGCCAAAAGTTTGACAACATAAGAAAAATGGATGAATATTTTTAAAAATAAAACTACCCAGATTAATAGAAGAGGAAAAAGAACACATAAATAACCCCATCTTAGAAAAACAAATTGAACAAGTCATCAATGATCTCCCTAAAAAAATATTCCCAGGGCCAGATGGATCTACAAGTGAATTCTATCAAACACTTAAAGAACAAATAATTCCAGTAGTATATAAATTATTTGAAAAAAATAGACAATGAAAATCCTACAAAATTCCTTTCATGACACAAATATGGCACTTATACTTAAAACAGGAAAAGCAAAAACATAGAAAGAATATTATAGACAAATATTCCTAATGAATATTTATTCAAATCTTTTAAATAAAATACTAGCAAGGAGATTACAGCAATATATCATAAGGATCATTCACTATGACCATGTGGGATTTATACCAGGAATGTAGGGCTGGGTCCATATTAAGAAAATTATCAGCATAATTGACCATATAAATAATAAAACAGAAAGAAATCATATGATTATTTCAATAGATGCAGAAAAATCTTTTGAAAAATACAGCATTCTTATTAAAACAACAACAACATTGGAAGGGTTATGAATAAATGTAGCTTTCATTAAAATGATAAGTAATATCTATCTAAAAACATCAGCAAGCATGCTCTTTAATGGTAATAAACTAGAAGCCTTTCCAATAAGATCAGGGTTTAATCAAGGATGTCCATTATTACCACTATTATTCAATATTGTACTAAAAACACTAGCTATAGCAATAAGAGAAGAAAAAAATGAAGGAATTAGAATAAGCAATATGGACACAAAACTATCACACTTTGCAGATATTATGTTATACTTAGAGAATCCTAGGGAATTGATTAAAAAGTAGTTAAATATTTAAAAAAAATACCTTTAGCAAAGTTTCAGGATATGAAATAAATCCACATAAATCATCAGCATTTCTTTATTTTGCCAACAAAGATCAGCAGCAAGAGATAGAAAGAAAAATTCCATTTATAATAGCTATAGACGATATAAAATATTTGGCAGTCTACTTGTGAAGACAAAACCAGGAACTATATGAACAGAATTACAAAATACTTTTCACAGAAATAAAGTTACAGCTAAACAAATTGAAAAAATATTAATTGCTTTTGGTAGGTTAAGCCAATATAGTGAAAATTGCAATTCTACCTAAATAAATGTACTTATTCAGTGTCATATCAATTAAACTACCAAAAATGTTTTATAGAACTAGAAAAAATAATTATGTTATTCATTTGGAAGAATAAGTGTGGGGAATGATGTGGTGTACACAGAAGGGCAACCACAGGATCAGCAGAACAAAGGGAATTGAAAAGGCCAAAAGTTTCAGGAGGATGATTAGAACAATGGTGAAAGCAACCTTCTTGTTAAGGACCAAAGTGTAGCAGAGAAAACTGTAGATATCCACATAGTGATCATTGGCCATAGACCCAAGACCAGTTGTTCTACACCAGTGTGTGAAGAACATCTGTATAAGGCAACCTCCAAGGCTAATCTCCATTACAGTGAACTAGAAGATGTCAAGGATCTTAGGGATGATGGATGTGTATAATCCCAGGTCAATAGAAGACAAAATGACCAGGAAATAGACCATGAGCTGGTCAAGATTTTGGTCAGTCTTGATCACAAATAGAATGGTAGTATTTCCCAATACAACATAAATAATATGAATCTGGAGTTTTTCAAGTCAATAGTCCAACTTCAGAGATCCATTTTTACTTATGTTTGACACCACCACAAGTCTAAATGATTCCTTTAGTTCTTTTCATCCCATCAAGGTTTATGACAAAAATCCCCTGATGACTTCATATTGTTTCTAATTCTTAGACTTGGTTGACAGCAATATAGAAATGGACACAGTGACCCTATGATGAAATAGACAGAGCTAGAGGGTTACTAAGAAATCATCTAGTCCAAATCATTCATTTTACAAGCAAAGAACATGAGGGCTGGAGCTATTAAGTGGCTTACCTAACGTCACACACATGCTGAAATTTGAACCCAGATCCTCTGACTCTTAATACAATGTTCTCTCACTGTGTCATCACCTCCAGTTACTCTTGATAAGCCAGGCCTATTACTTCCTAGGTCTTCTGAAAAGGACTTGCACACTAAAGATGAGATCAAGTAAGCCATGGAGTGAAAGAAAGGGAGCATCTATAGGTATGATTCATAACAGGAACTCTGTTCTCTTCTCTCTCTCTCTGACTCTCTCTCTCTGACTCTTTCTCACTGTTTATGTACATATGTACATATGTATGTGCGTGTATCAGTACTGTGACTTTTAGCACCATTCTCTCATGGTCAGACCTAGCCATGAGCTCAGGTAAAACCTGTTCAATAGCACTAGCCTAGATTAGATTTCAAAGCTTCCACATTGTTTGCTCCCCATCCCAATACAAGTCTATTTATCCATGTGCCATAGCCAAAAAAGACTGTAACTCCTTATTGTAAACAATTCCATCCTGCTAGAAACATCAACATTACAAAGTCAACCATGATGCTTATTGATGGAGAAGTTATGTTGAAGGTCACATCTAATGGTGTATAGGTCAATAAGATGTTATTATGCCTGAAGAAGTTATGGTATATGATTGTGATGAAATACTACTATATTATAAGAAATGATGAGCTTGATGATCTTAGAAAAACGTGGATAGACTTGCACAAAACAATGAGGAGCAAAATGACCAGAACTAAGCATGCTGTATACAATAACAACAATATTTTTAAGTATGTATAAAGGAAGACACTATCTGCATCCAGAGAATGAACTAATAAATAGAAGTATGTATAGAATAAGTTTACACACACACACACACACACACACACGCACACACATTTATGTCTAATGGTAGCCATCTCTAGGGTCGGGGTGGGAAAGGGAAGAAAAAAAAGGAAGAAAAATACATGATAACTTTATTATATATTTAAAAGGAACAGCAAGTTATGAATAATGTAATTATAGCTTCATGTGTGATTATCTTCTTATTATACTATGTTATACAAATGCTTGTTTTATTCTACAAAAAAAAAATGATTGTTCTGGGCAGGGACATCCTGCCTGAGAACAATTTTCAAACTCAGTGAAAAACTTGGTTGATGGTAAACCTAGACTGTTCCATATGTGTACATGGGCCATTGGTCAATTCATTCTCATTGCAGACCAGTCTTTCTAGCCATAGCCAGATATAAAGAAAGATATCATGAATCTGGTAGTGATCCACAGACATTTAGTACTCTTCTAGTAAAAATAAGCTCCCCGAGGCCATGTTAACTTGGGAAGCAAGAGATAAGATAGCTGTGAAACACAATCTAGGTTAGTTCTGTTGATCTAAAAGGTAAGCATCTGAATTCAGTCTCAGGTCCATTGCCAGAGAACGGTGCTGAGAGCAGAAGTACTGGTCATTTATAACATGTATCATCAGCAATGTTTCTATGATAACTCACTAAAGCATCAATAGGGAATGGCATCAATAGCGCATATAAGATTCTGCCTTTCAATCAACCTGGTTTTAGTTGAATTCCAGGGCCTGTAGTCTTTCAGAGAGAAAAATATTAAACATCATTAATGAATTACAGAATCTTGTTCCTTAGATGATGATGATAGTAGTAGTAGTAGTAGTAGTAGTAGTAGTAGTAGTAGTAGTAGTAGTAGATTTCAAATTAGTAGTAGTCTTAATCATAGCTGTGGTGGTGTACAACATTCTCTTGGTTCTGCTCACTTCACTCAGCATCAGACCATACAAGTCTTTCCAGGATTTTCTGAAGTCAGCCTGTTCATCATTTCTTATAGCACAATTTCCATGGCATTCATATACCACAACTTGCTCAGCCATTCCCCAATTGATGGACATCCTCTCAATTTCCAATTCTTTGCCACCACAAAAAGAGCTGCTATGAATATTTTTGTACATGTAGGTCCTTTTCCCGTTTGTGTGATAGTAGTAGTTGTAGTAGTCATAATAACTCACATTTCTATAATGTTTTAAGGCTTACAAAGTGATTTACAAGTATTATATCATTTGACATTCACAAGAACTTTGGGAAGTAGGTGCATTATCTTCATTTTATATATTTTACAGAGAAGACTGAGATACAGAGAGGTTAAGTGAATTTTTCTAGGGTCAAACAGTTAATAAACATCTCTCCCCACTGTACCCCCTAGCAATCCAGTATTTAGTATGACCAAAATGCTCATGTGCTGATTCTCCATGCATATATTATAGTCCAAGGAAATAGCCTCTGATTGACACTAACCTTACTGGTGCCATTTTAGATGTATTCTGAGCCTGATTGGTGTTGGAGTGTGGTTCAATGTATCTCACCTTTTTACTCATTCTCACCCATATTCTTTCTTGTACCACTGTATGTATATGTATGTGTATGTATGTATGTAAATAGGTATGTATATGTATACACATTACGTATGTGTGTGTGTGTGTGCATATATATCTGTAATTCCTGACTACTCAGGTTTACTATAAGGAGAGTCTTACACTGAGCTATTTCTTATTGATGCCTCAGTGAGACATCATATGGACATTGCTGATCATACTTGTTATAAATGGTTGTGCTTATGCTCTCAGTATCATTCTTTGGTGATAGACCAGAGAGCAAATTTAGGTGCTACCTTTTTGACTAATAGCACTAGCCTAGATTTGATTTCACAGCTGTCTCATCTCCTGTTTCCCAACTTAGTGTGAGCTTTGTTAGGATACAAGTCATGAATTCAGAACAAGGAGACCTGTGAACAGCCTCACACACGGTGTGGAAAACCAAGACAAATTAATTGACTGACACAACCAGAGGACAGCTTCCAAGCAATATCTCATTTAATCTCAAAAAAAAAAGTCTGCTCAACTCTAAGGCTGGAACTCACCACTCCAACAACTCCATTGGAGCAAATAGTGGTGAGAAACTGCATTGACCAAATGACTGGCACTCCTTTCCTAGAGTAAAAAATACTTAAATACCCTGGCAGAAATGCTGGTGCAAATAGTAGAATCAAATGTTAACCACTGGACAGTAGCAAGAGCTGCAGAAATAATTTTCCCTCCAATTTGTTCAATACAATTATGATTTCATTGCCCCTTTTTTTCTTTTTTTATTAATTTATTTTGATTTATCAACAATCATTTCCATATGCTTTTGAGTTTAAAAGTTTTCTCCCCCTTCCTCCCCACCACCTTACCCAATACGGCACATAATCTGATATAGGCTATACATTTACATTCATATTAAACATTTTCACATTAGTGATGTTGTAAGTAGAAATAAAAACCAATAGGAGGAACCATCAGAAAGAGGAAACAAAACTCAACAGAAGAGAAAAAAAAGTAGTAATTCGACTTCCATAGATCTTTTTTTGAATGTGGATAGCATTTTCTATCACAAGGCCTCTGGAGATGTCTTAGATCCTTGTATTGCAAGGAAGGGTTAAATTTGTCAATTAGTCATCACACAATGTGGCTGTTATTGTGTATGATGTTCTCTTGGTTCTGCTCACTTCACTCAGCATCAGACCATACAAGTCTTTCCAGGATTTTCTGAAGTCAGCCTGTTCATCATTTCTTATATCACGATAGTATTCCATCACATTCATATACCACAACTTGCTCAGCCATTCCCCAATTGATGGCTATTCAATTTCCAATTCTTTGCCACCACAAAAAGAGCTGGTATGAATATTTTTGTACATGTAGGTCCTTTTCCCGTTTGTGTGATCTCTTTGGGATATAGCCCTAGAAGTGCTATTGCTGGGTCAAAGGGTATGCACATTTTTATAGCCCTTTGGGCATAGTTCCAAATTGCTCTCCAAAATGGTTGGATCATTTCACAACTCCACCACCAATGCATTAGTGTTCTAATTTTCCCACATCTTCTCCAACATTTATCATTTTCCTGTTTTGTCATGTTGGCCGTTCTGATAGGTGGGATGTAGTAATTCAGAGTTGTTTTGATTTGCCTTTCTCTAATCAATAGTGATTTAGAGCATTTTTACATATGACTTTAGATGGCTTTAATTTCTTCATCTAAGAACTGTCTGTTCATATCCTTTGACCATTTATCAATTGGGGAATTGTATTCTCATAAATTTGTATTCTCATAAATTTGACTTAATTCTCTATATACTTTAGAAATGAGGCCCTTATCAGAGAGACTGGTTGTAAAAATTCTTTCCCAATTTTCTACCTTCCTTCTAAGCTTAGTTGCATTGGCTTTGTTTGTGCAAAAACTTTTCAGTTTAATGTAATCAAAATTATCTATTTTGCTTTTCATAATGTTCTCTATCTCCTGTTTGGTCATGAATTCTTCTGTTCTCCATAGATCTGACAGGTAAATGATTCCTTGCTCTCGCAGTTTGTTTATAGTATCAGCCTTTATATCTAAATTATGAACCTATTTTGACTTTATTTTGGTATATGGTGTGAGATTTTGGTCTATGACTAGTTTCTGCCATACTGTTTTCCAGTTTTCCCAGCAGTTTTTTTTTTTCCAAGAGTGGGTTCTTATCCCAGAAGCTGGGGACTTTAGGTTTATCAAATAATAGATTATTATAGTCATTGATTACTGTGTCTTGCATATTTAACCTATTCCACTGATCTACCACTCTATGTCTTAGCCAGTACCAAGCAGTTTTGATGATTGCTGCTCTATAATACAATTTAAGATCTGGAATGGCTAGGCCACCTTCCCCTGTATTTCTTTTTATTAGTTCTCTTGATATTCTGGACCTTTTGTTCTTCCAAGTGAATCTTGTTATTATTTTTTCTAACTCTATAAAATAATTTTCTGGTAGTTTGATTAGTATGACACTGAATAAGTAAATTAGCTTAGGTAGAATTGTCATTTTTATTATATTAGCTCGGCCTACCCATGAGCAACTGATGTTTTTCCAGTTATTTAGATCTGACTTTATTTGCATGAAAAATGTTTTGTAATTGTGTTCATAGAGTTCCTGGGTTTGTTTTGGAAGGTAGACTCCTAAATATTTTATAATGTCTACAATAAATTTAAATGGAATTTCTCTTTCTATCTTTTGCTATTGGGCTTTGTTGGTAATATATAGAAATGCCAGTGATTTATGTGAGTTTATTTTATAGCCTGCAACTTTGCTAAAGTTGTCTATTATTTCAAGTAGTTTTTTACTTGATTCTCTGGGATTCTCTAAGTATAACATCATGTAATCTGCAAAGAGTGATAGCTTTGTTTCTTCTTTACCTATTCTAATACCTTCAATGGATTTTTCTTTTCTTATTGCTAAAGCTGATGTTTTCAGTATGATGTTGAATAACAGTGATGACAATGGACATCTTTGTTTCACCCCTGATATTATTGGAAATGCTTCTAGCTTGTCCCCATTACATATTATGCTTGCTGAAGGTTTTAGATAGATGCTATTTATTACTTTAAGGAAGACTTCATTTATACCTATGCTCTTTAGTGTTTTTAATAGGAATGGGTGTTGTATTTTGTCAAAAGCTTTTTCTGCATCTATTGAGATGATCATGTGGTTTCTGTTAGTTTTGGTGTTGATATGATGAATTATGCTGATAGTTTTCCTTATATTGAATCAGCCCTGCATTCCTGGTATAACTCCTACCTGGGCATAGTGTGTTATTCTTGTGATAAGTTGCTGTAATCTATTTGCTAATATTTTGTTTAAAATTTTTGCTACTATATTCACTAGAGAAATTGGTCTATAATTTTCTTTCTTTGTTTTGACTCTTCCTGGTTTAGGTATCAGCACATATTTGTATCATAAAAAGAATTTGGTAAGACTCCTTCTTGACCTATTTTACCAAATAGTCTATATAGTATTGGAATTAATTGTTCTTTAAATGTTTGATAGAATTCCCATGTAAATCCATCTGGCCCTGGAGATTTTTTCCTAGGGAGTTCATCAATGGCTTGTTCAATTTCTTTTTCTGAAATGGGGTTATTTAAGTATTTTACTTCCTCTTCTGTTAATCTGGGCAATTTATATTTTTGTAAACATGTATCCATTTCACTAAGATTGTCAAATTTGTTGGCATATAGTTGGGCAAAATAATTCCTAATTGTTGTTTTGATTTCCTCTTCCTTGGTGGTAGCTTCACCCTTTTCATTCTTGATACTAGTAATTTGGTTTTCTTCTTATTTTTTTAATTAGATTAACCAAAGGTTTATCTATTTTATTGTTTTTTTTTTCATGTAACCAGCTCTTAGTTTTATTTCAATAGTTCAATAGTTTTCTTAATTTCAATTTTATTAATTTTTTCCTTTGGTTTTTAATATTTCTAATTTGGTGTTTAATTGAGGATTTTTAATTTGTTCTTTTTCTAGTTTTTTTAGTTGTATGCCCAATTCATTGATCTCCTCTTTTTCTATTTTATTTATGTAAGCATTTAGAGATATAAAACTTCCCTAAGAACTGCTTTTTCTGCATCCCATAAGTTTTGGTATGTTGTCTCATTATTGTCATTCTCTTGAATGAAATTATTGATTGTTTCTATGATTTGTTCTTTGACCCAATCATTTTGTAAGATTAGATTATTTAGTTTTCAATTATTTTTTAGTCAATCTTTCCTTGGCCCTTCATTATATATAATTTTTATTGCATCATGATCTGAAAAGGATGCATTTACTATTTCTGCCTTTCTGCATTGGATTGTGAGGGTTTTATGCCCTAGTACATGGTCAATTTTTGTGTATGTCCCATGTACTACTGAGAAAAAAGTATATTCCTTTCTATACCCATTCAGTTTTCTCCAGAGGTCTATCATACCTAACTTTTCTAATGTTCTATTCACCTCCTTAACTTCTTTCTTGTTTATTTTGTGGTTAGATTTATCTAGTTCAGGGAGGGGGAGGATGAGATCCCCCACTAGTATAGTTTTGCTGTCTATTTCTTCCTGTAACTCCCTGAATTTCTCCTCTAAGAATTTAGATGCTTTACCATTTGGTGCATATATGTTTAGTAATGATATTACTTCATTGTCTATGGTGCCTTTTAGTAAGATGTAATTTCTTTCCTTATCTCTTTTGATAAGATCTATTTTTGCATTTGCTTTGTCTGAGATCAAGATTTCTACCCCTGCTTTTTTTACTTCAACTGAAGCATAATATATTTTTCTCCAGCCTTTTACCTTTACCCTGTATGTGTCACTCTTTTTCAAATGTGTTTCCTGTAAACAACATATTGTAGGATTATGGTTATTAATCCATTGTGTTATATGCTTCCGTTTTATGGGAGAGTTCATCCCATTCACATTGACAGTTATGATTACTATCTTTGTCTTTTTCTCCATCCTTTTTTTCCCCATTTATGCTTTTCTTTCTCCTTTCTCTTCCCCCCCACTAGTGTTTTGCTTTTGACCACCTCCTCCATCAGTCCCACCTCCCTTCTATTATCTTTTTCCCTTTTCTTCCCCTTTACCCTTACTGCTTCTTCCCTCCCTTCTATCCCCCCTCCCTTTTCTTTCCCCTTTTCCCTCCTACTGCCTATAGTGCAAGTTAGATTTCTATAGCTAACTGATTATGTTATTCCCCTCTTGAGCCAAATCTGATGAGAGTAAGTTTCATACAATGCTCATCACCCTCCCTTCTTTACCTCTGCTGTAATAGGTTTTTGTATCTTTTCCTGTAATGTAATTTACCTTTGTCTGCCTCCTCCTTTCTCAGTACATTTTCTTAGCTCAGATTAATCCACTTACTTGGATCCATTTAACCCACTTGATTAGATTTTTTTTATCATTACATCAAAGTCAACTTATATCCACCCCCTTTATGTATACTCCTTTAACATGGTATGATAATAATACAGTTCTCAAGAGTAGCAACTGTCATCTTCTCTTATAGGGATGTAAACATTTTGCCCTTATTAACAACATATTGTATCTTTCTGTCCCATTTACCTTTTTATGTCTCTCTTGAATCTTGTACTTGAAGATCAAATTTTTTGTTGAGCTCTGGTCTTTTTATCAGGTAAATTTGGAAGTCCCCTATTTCATTGAATATCCATCTCCTTCTCTGAAAAATCATGCTCATTTTCACTGGGTAGTTAACCCTTGGCTGCATTCCAAGCTCCTTTGACTTATTGGAATATCATGTTCCACACCCTACGGTCTTTTAATGTAGAGGCTGCAAGGTCCTGTGTGATCCTGAATGAGGTTCCATGATATTTAAATTGTTTCTTGCTGGCTGCTTGCAGTATTTTCTCTTTAATCTGTTAATTCTGGAATTTAGCTATTATATTCCTTGGAGTTTTCAATTTGGGATCTCTTTCAGGCAGGGAGCGGTGGATTCTATCTATAGTTATTTTGCCTTCTGGTTCTAGGACTTCAGGACAGTTTTCCTTTATGATTTCCTGAAGGATATTGTCCAGGCTCTTTTTTACATCATGATTTTCAGGTAGGCCAATAATTTTTAAATTGTCTCTCCTGGATTGATTTTCCATGTCAGTTGTTTTGCCCATGAGGTATTTTACATTTTCATCTATTTTTTTCATTTTTTTATTTCTGTTTGATTCTTGCTCTCTCATAGAGTCATTAGTTTTCATTTGTTCAATTCTTATTTTTAACATGTTGTTGTCTTCTGTTAGATTTTTGTACTTTCTTTTCCAGTTGGTCAATTGTATTTTTAAGGGATTTATTTTCTTCAGTGTACTTTTTTTCCAGTTGGCCAATTGTGTTTTTTAGGGTCTTGTTTTCTTCAGTGTACTTTTTTTTTCCAATTGGCCAACTGTACTTTTTAAGGACTCCTCTACCTGTCTCATTGGACTTTTAAAATCCTTCTAGAGCTCTTGTAAGAAGGCTTTTTGGGCTTCAGACCATTTAATATTCCCTTTTGATGTTGTAGAAGTGGGTTTGATGACAATGTTGTCCTCTTCAGAATTTCTGTCTTGATCTTCACTCTTCTCATAATATGAATCTATCGTGCGTTTCTTTTTACTCATGGTGTTTCTTTATTCCCTGGCCTTTAAAGAGATTATACTCTCCTGCTGGGGAGCAGAGGGCACTGACCCAAGCTTCTTGTATTGGGAGCCTAGGTCTTGATCACTGGTTTTGTGTGATGGAGCCTCTTATGTTGGCAATTGGAGGCTGTAGGGTTCTGGCAGCTTACCTGGTGGTGGGCTGGAATCAGCAAGGCTGGGACTTTCAGGCAAATCTAGGTTGTCTGCTTTTCCTTTCCTTTAGCTTTGTTCAGTTCCTTTTAGGTGGGTGCTGCCTGGTGTTTATCTACCTGAGGCCCCTTGCAGTGCTGCCTTCCTTAGTTCTGTTGCGGCACTGGGAGATTCCTTTGTTGTAGAATGCCAAGGCACCTGGTAGTTTTCTGAGCTGGTTCCCACCGATTCCCCTGCCCTCACTGAGGCACTGAGAGGTCCAGCTGTTGGTGTTTGCCTGCTTGAACACCTGGGCTTTGGGATCTCCTCCTGGTTTGCAATTGGAGGCTGTAGGGTTCTGACAGCTTACCTGGTGTTGGGCTGGAATCAACAAGGCTGGAACTTTATGGCAACTCTAGATTGCTTTCTTCAGCTCCTTGCAGAGGAATGCTGCAGGGTGCTTATCCGCCTGGGGCCCTTTGTAGTGCTGCTTCCCTTATTTTTGCTGAGGCACTGGGAAACCCATTTGCTGTAGAATGCTTAGGCACCAGAATCTCCTTCTGGTGTGCTAAAGTGGGTCTTTTCACTAGCTGGCTGGATGACTCCCGGTTCCATACTGCTTCCCTTCCCAGAGGGTAAGAGGAGCCTTTCCCATTAATCCCTGTAGCTACCTGGGCTACTGCACTGCTGCACCCACCTTTCTTCTGGTTCAGCTGTTCGAGAGTTTTTTCTGGGGTGGTATTTTCTGGGTTTTCAGAGGATAGGGTAGGGTGGGAGCAATTACCTTTTTACTCTGCCATCTTGGCTCCCAGAGGCAGACATCCCCATTACCCTGTTTTTTCAAAGAATACTTAGAAATATTGACTTGGTTTAAATCTTCTCTTTAAGCCCAAAGAGTTAGGCCTTCAGAAATACAGGGTCCATTGTTTATTTTGGGGAGAATGTCTTCAATACTCGCTCTCTAATCTGTTTGGTCCTAACCCCATAGATAACAGGGTTGAGGGCAGGTGGAACAACTACATACAGATTGGCCAAAAGGATGTGAATGTAGTGGGGGACATTGTGACCAAAACGATGGGTCATGAAAGAGAAAAATGCTGGTGTGTAGAAAGCCAACATGACACAGACATGAGAACCACAGGTACTGAGGGCCTTGAGTCGGGCATCCCTAGAAGGAAGGTGGAAAACAGCCCTGAGGATTTGAACATAGGAAACCATAATAGTCACAATGTCAAAGACAAGAATGGATATAGCAACCAACCCATAGATAATGTTGATTTTGATGCTGGCACAGGCCAGGCGAGCAATGCCCATGTGCTCACAGTATGTATGAGGTATGATGTGGTGTCCACAGAAGGGCAATCGCAGAATCAATAGGACAAATGGGATTACCATAGATAATGGTCTCAAAGTTATGGCCATTGCAATGATAGATACCACTTTATTGGTGAGCACCAGTGAATAGTGGAGAGGATTGCAAATTGCCACATAACGGTCATAGGCCATGGCCAGGAGTACAGCTGATTCCATGCCAGTAAACAAGTGGATGAAGAACATCTGAGTGACACAGCCTAGGAAGCTAATCTTTGTCAGGTTGCACCAGAAGATACTCAGCATCTTGGGAATGGTGGATGTGGATAGGCCCAGGTCAATAGAGGACAGAATTGCCAGGAAATAGAACATGGGGTGGTGGAGACTCTGATCACTCTGAATTACAATCAGGATGGTGATATTCCCTAAAAGGGCAGTCAGGTACAAAAGACAGAAGGGAAAGCCAATCCAGACATGTACATCTTCTAGTCCTGGGATTCCAAGCAGGAGGAATGAGATGGGGTGGAACTGGGTATTATTCAGATTAGACATCCTTCTGTGGCCCACATATGACTCCAATCATCAAAGATTCAACCTCATTCCATAAGGGTCTCCACTTCAGTATATTGTATTTCTCTGAGGGACTGGGAATATATGATATTATCATACAATATTTTCCTTCTGTAAAAAGTATTTTTTTTAAAATTAATTAATTTTCCTCAAGAATGGAAAACAAAATAGAAGCAGTGCAGTGCACCATTCACTTTGCAGTCAATGTTAGTCATTGCTTGATGTTTACTCTTAAATCCATGACTTTCTTTATGCAGGCTCAGGGTGAGCAACCACCTGTAATGTGATCTGAAGGACCTTAATGAAAATATCCCTGTGCCCCATACACCCCCCACAGACTGGCAGCATTCATTCTCAGTTTGAATTTCATAGAAGTATACATTTCCTCTCTTCCCTTCTATAGTGGCAAAACAGATGCCAGATCTTTAAAAACCAGTGTGGTATATGTTCTTGAGCTTCTGTAAGACCAACATCTTCTGTACTTCTATCTTTTCTGGCAAGTTCTCAAAATCCTTCTCTATCAATATTCTTCCCCCTTCCTGCCTCCTAAATGTAGATATTCTTCCAACATTCTGTTCTTAACATCCATCCCTTTCTTCTCTGCCCTCTTTCCCTTGACAAACTCATCCAGTCCTATCGTCCAAACTGTACTTACCCTGTGGATGACTGCCAATTCTTTGTTTTTCTATCTCTGACTTCTTTCCTGAGTTCAAAGGTCACATTCAGTCAATTAATCATCAGCAAGCATTTTTTAAGCATCTGTTATGTGCCAGACATTGTGCTAAGTGACAAGGATACAAAGACAAAGAATGAAAATATTCCTAATTCCAAGGAAATTATGTTCAAATGGTGGAGACAAATACATTTATAAAATGATACAGGACAAATATAAAGAGAATACATACAAATACATAATGATAAAAATAGCTATCATTATTAAATTGCTTTATTGTTCATAAAAACATTTTACATATGTTAGATAATTTTATTCTTATAATAAACCTCAGAGATAGGTATTATTATCCCCATTTTACAGATGAGGAAACTAAGACTGATAGAGATTAATTAACTTTCCAAGGGTCATACATTTAGTGTCTGAAACCATATTTGAACTTGAATCTTTTTTTCATGAGGAGGTAGTGGAGGGAGTACATTCCCAGCATGTGTCTGGAGTCATAGAGAAAGTTAGGTATTGGAATTTGTATTTGAATTCAGATCTCCCAGACACCAGCTCTAGTGTTCTATCCCCAGAGCTACCTAACTGCCTAGGTGATATGCAAAGTAATTAAATATAAGATAGTTTGGAAGGGAGGTATGAAGAAGATAGTACTTCAGCTGCATTTTTAAAAAAGAGGGGGACTCTGTGAGGAGGTGATAGGGAAGGAATATTCCAGGCACTTGGCCTGACCTACAGACAAGGGAGGTATAGCTTTATGTGTGTGTCAGAGGCTATTTCTGAATCAAAGGATGTAGAGGGTGGAGTAATGTTCACTGAAGTTGGGAAGATAGTTTTGAACATATGGATATTAGAGTCAAATAGAAGACTTTACATTTTATCTTGGAAGAAATAGGGAGCCATTGAAGTTGATGGAGGAGGGTATTGACAAGATCAGCCCATAAATAACATGATTTTTGCAGCAGCATTTAATATGGATGGACTAGAGTGATGAGAGAGAACTGAGTCTCTGTCTCTCTGTCTCTCTCTTGCTCTTGCTCTCACTCTCATTCTCGCTCTATCTTTATATGTCATTTGCAAAGAAATGGACACCTTACCTAAATGTATTAGCTCTTAAAGTTTGATATAACATAATCTGAAATTCATGTGTTAAAAGGTGAATTATTGTTTTTTTCTTCCCTCATCTATAGCAAATTACTTACCAAATGATGTCATTTTATTATTCATTCATAAAAGTGCCTGGTATTTTTATAGTTCTATATGATTAACAACACCATTTACAAGCATCTTCTAATTATCTCTTTGGATCCTCAAAAAACACTGGGAGGATTAAAATTCTGCACCCACACTATCTCTCTTATTTTCTCATTCTTCTGTTCCTACTGCCAAAACCCTAGTTTTCCCACTCATTATCTGTCGCCTATACTATTGCAATAAAGTATTTAATACTTTTGCTACTCCTTCAAACCTCAAAGGACTGCCCTATAAATCATTCTAAGGCACTCAATCACTCCTTTCCTGAATTCAAAATAATTCATGGTTTATCAGTGATTAATGAATTAATCCCTCAGTTTGACGGAACCAGAGAGGCCTTAAATGTCTCTATCATTTCTCAAGTGTATATTTAGCACCTACTATGTGACACATGGCAGCATTAATCTTTATGCTTTAAGGAAAATTAAGTTCTTACCACCACATTCCTTGGCGTTGTCAGGTTCAACATCAGAAGCCACTATTGTTTTATTAATGGAAATGACACGAAAGAAGATGCATTGTCATCTACCGTCGCACTGTATGAAAAGGAACACTGGACCTTTCCATCTGAGCTGATACCTCCTCTGTATGTCATCTGCCCTCAACAGAATGTACAATACTTGAGAGCAGGAACTGTCTTACTTTTCTGTAAGCATCTCTAGCATTTAGAACAGTGTTGTACAGAAGTTAAGAGTTTAATAAATGTGTTTTATCATTTTTGCACTCATTCATTTGTGATTGTTCTTATTACCTAGATTTTTTAGATGAGGAAACCAAAGTCCAGATAGAAGAGATTTGCCTACCATCAGCTAGTGGCAAAGTCATGACAGGGTGCTTAGGCTCCTGATAATCAGCCTAAACCTGTCTTGTATTCTCTGTGCTGCTTACAAAGGATATGGAAACAGAATACAGTCAGTGGGATGGAGAAAGCCTTAAATCCCCTTCCCAATGCCTAGTTCAGGATTTTATATCTAATGTGTGCTCAGTAAATAAGATGACTGTGAAATGATTGACAGCCTGGTTAATTGTGTAAACTTCAACAAGGTTCTGCAAAACCATCCATGGCAGAGCAGGAATCAAACCTACCCTCACCTGCACCTCTACTTTGTGGGCTGTTACTCCTATGTCTTCCCTCTTTCTGCTCCCTCCTCTTCCTCTACTTTATCTTTTCTCTCACCTACCCCTTCTCCCTGATCATCTACCCCATACCTCCTTTCCTCCCTTTCTTCCCTCTTCCATTTTTCATTGTTTTCCTATTCATACAGTCACAGAATCTGAGTTAGAAGGAAATTCAGAGGCCTTGGGGCAGAGAACCAAAATAATGTGACTTGCACATGATAACTTTTCAAATACCTGAAAACAGCTATCATGCCCCTCCCTTTCCCCTTTCTCTTCTCCAATCTAAATATCCCTGGGTTCCTTTAGCTGATTTTCATATAGCATGATCTTAAAACCATTCACCATCCCCCTTGCCTTCCTCTGACCTTTCCAGGATGTCTATGATCTTACTAAAAAGGCAAGCCTAGAGCTATACATGATAGCACTTGAATGGTTTGTTCAGGGAAAAGAGAGTTCAGCAGGAATATCACTTCCCCCAATCCTGAGTATTGTTGTTAAGCCATTTTCAGTCATATCCAATACTTTCTGACTCTATATGGCCTTTTCCTGACAAAGATACTGGAGTGGTTTCTTTCTCCAGCTCATTTTACAGATGAAGAAACTGAGAAAAACAGAGTAGGTGACTTGTCTGGGGTCATGCAGCTAGTAAGTGTCTGAGGCCAAATTTGAACTCCCATCTTCCTGACTCCAGCCCCTGTACCATCTAGTGGTCTCTGCTATTTAATGCACTCTAAAATCAAATTGAGGTTGCAGTCCACTTTAATCCCCAAATCTTTATCAAATTGTTATCTAATCGTGCCTTTTCCATCCTATACTTCTGAAGTTGATTTTTTTAAACATACATATACATGGAAGAATTTACATTAAAGCCTTTTAAGATTTATCTTATTCCATTTCACCCACTATTCTAAACAGCCAATTATATTTTAGGCTCTAAATCTGTGTTCCATGAGGTTACTTATTCCTCTAAGCTTTGTTCCATCTACAAAATTGATAATCAGGGAAATCACTGATAAAAAAGGTTAACAACTCATGTCCTACTTTTGATCCCTAAGGAAATTTATCAGAGACTTCATTCCAAGTGGAGAGGAGCTATTAATGATTACTCTATTGATCCCTCCATTTGACCATTTCTACATTTTTTTTCACTGGCAGCTAAGTGGTACAGGGCACACAGTGCCAGACCTAGAGTCAGGAATACTGTTCAAATCTAGCCTCAGACACTTGTCAGTTTTGTGATCCTGGGCAAGTCAGTTAACCTCTGTTTGCCTTAGTTTCTCCATCTGTAAAATTCAAATAGTGATTGCACCTACCATCCAGCATTGTTGTGAAGATCAAATAATTGTGAAGTGCTTAGCACAATACTGGACACATAGTAAGTACTAAATACATGTTAGATACTGTTATTTTTTATTATTGCACTATATTCTAGTTCACATCTCTCCATATGTTGTACATGAATTGTGTGAGAGACAGGATCAAATTATTTATTGAAATATAGGTAAGCTAAAATTATAGCAATAGACTATCAGTTAGTCTAGTAACATTTCAATAAAGAAAATGAAATTAATCTGACCTTAACTTTGGTGGATGAAGCCATTCTAATTCTCTATAAGCAGTGCTTCTTTTAACAGCTTTTCTTCCTTTACTGGGCTTTATTACTCACCATTTAAGAGCTCTGAGAATTAATGGAAAAATACTTTTCTTCTAACTGAGCTGGTCTGGGCTGCAATCTAGGATGGCCAGGAAACTATCAGGAACTTTATATCCTCATTCATTCGGAATATGTATTTATAGTCTACAGAGAGGGTTTCTGTCCCAAGAGTCCAACGTAAAAGAATTCCCTTAACATGGAGGCTATGAGGTCAGGAAGATACCATTGGTCTACATTACAGAAAATTGCAGTTGATTCAAATTTATAGTTGAATCACAGTGAGTGTGGGCATTTTCAAAATCATTTACTATAGATCCTTTATTTAGGTGCTTAGTCTGAATGAGGGTGCATAATAGCCACCCTAATAGACAAGAGCAATATTCAGAAATAAGGGATAAGATGAATAATTTTGATGAAATAAATTTTTAAAGTTTTTTTTGCTTACGAACAAAATTGGTACTTTTGAGGGAAACAGTTATATTTATGAAATCTATTCCAATCACATATACACATCTACCTACATACAATCATATCCAAACATAATACAATCCATATTAAAATGCTTACTCATCTTTGTATAATAGCAAAATATTTGTGAATTTGTTGATGTGAGAATGTATTTTGCTTGACCAGATATATTTGTTACAAGAGTTTTTTTTTCTTTTTCTGTGGGAATGCAAAATGGAAGGCAGAGAAAATACTTGATAATTTTAATATTTTTAATACAAAAATACTAGCTAATTGTCTTCTTGTCTGGGTGACAGCCTTTAGACACAGAGCAGAATTATTGCTCTCTGTTTCAATTGATACATCTTTAGCCAAAGGAATGTAAGTATCAGGTAGGACAAGATAGTAAAGGGATCTCTGCCCCCTCTCACCAGTCTATCATGAAACCTCTCACTGGCTTTACATTCCCTATGGGAAAACCCTGAATTACACCGGACAAAACAGCATGATTCTGTGGAAAGAGTGCTGGATTTGAGCTCAGAGAACAAAGGCCCTATCTACCATCTATGTTACATTTAAAAACACAATCTCTTCAGGGCCCAGTGTTTTCTATAAAATGAGAGTTTTGAGTTCAATTATCTTACTTCCCTTCTAATAGAATTATATACCCTCAAAGGCAGTAATGTACATAGTAGATAGAGTACTGAACTTAAAGTCAAGGAGACCTGGGTTTGAATCCTGCCTCAGACACTTATCAGCAATATGGCCCTGAAGAAAGTCACTTAAACTCTCTGTGCTTTCATTTTCTTATTTATTTAAGAGACAAAATAATAATATTTATTTCAGAGGGTTGTTGCCAAGGTCAAAAAAGGATAATATATTGAAAGGAGGTGGCCAACCTCTAAGTGCCATAGAGATGTTAGTTATTAATCATGGTTATTATTACATCTTGGGGTCATTGTAGAAAGTAAACAAGATACTTAAAGCACTTTGCAAACCTTCAACTGCTATCATCTCATATGATATCATTATCAGTTCATGCATGTATCAACTTTCAGAATGCCCAGAATGTCTTTTTCTGATGGATTCATGACTCAAGGCTTCTTATTTCCTTGTTTATTTCCTCATTGTCAATCATATCACATTCACCAACCCTGGGCCTCTGTACAAATTTATGTTTCCCATGCTTAATCTTTCTCTTGTCAGAATGTGTCACTACTTGCTGGAACTTATTCCTCCATGTTTGCTGCCACTCTTAGGAAGTAACCATATCACAGTCCCCATAGTATAGTAATTAAACAAAATTCACTCTGCTTATACTCCCATAAAACTTCATCATATAAAACTATCATTTCATTGTCTTCTGCCCTGGCCACAAAACACCTGCAGTACTCCATACACTTATGAACCTTTAAGTGTGAGATTGATGGACATCCCAAAAGGCAGATTATTGGCATATAGTGGAAAGACACGATCTCTGTCTTCAAATTTTTGAAAAAAAAACTATACTGCAAAAGACAATAATACTTGATTTGTCTTGCTCAGAGGGTAGAAATAAGACCAATGACTAGAATTCATAGTGGAAGGGAGATTTGTTTCCCCATCAGTTATTAATTTAGAATCCATGGGACACAAGGAAAAAGTGGGGGAAATATCACTGACACACACCAGAGATGAATAAATGAATAATGAATGAAAAATTATTTACAATGCACCAAATTCCAGGGATGCAAACAAGAAAAAAAATAAATAAACAAGTCTCTATTCTCAAGAACCTCACATACTAATTGAGAAAACAATACATATATGAACATTCTCCTGTAGGGTTGATTTAATGACTCAAATATACTGTGGGCACAAATGAGAGAAGCTTGAAAGTGATCCTAGTTAATCTTACTTCCAAAAGCTGGTCTGACATAATAGGTGGTGGAGGTAACTCATCTGAAATTCTACCTTGAGTGAGAGACCTGAAGACTATTAGTATTCCCCATTACTAACCCTTGTGACCTGCTTCCCTACAACAAATACCCTTTAATAAATTTCCTTTGGAAACATAAGTTTTGTGCTCTTTCCTTTTTTAGGATCAATATCACACAGAACCAACCAATTAGGTAAGAATTGACTGCCAAATTATAAGAAATGACTCATTAACTCTGATAATAACTGAGTAATGACTGATTAACTCTTCTTCTCACTGAATTGTAGATAGATAAAATGTAGCACTGATCTGTCCCTTCCAAGATTTTCTTTACATTTTGTTGCTACCTCTACATGGCCACTATTTTTGGCATGTAGTCCTATGGAGTTGTATGGATATGTAGACATTAGCCCCTAGGGCCCAAGTCAATTCTTTCAGCTTTAGTCTCTGTTAAAGTTTAGTTCAATTCATTATTTCCTTCTGATGTCTTTCTTTTTATAGACCAAGTCCAATCAGCCACTCAGGTTTATAATGAATCAGTCAGAAATCCTCAAATGTGATAATTCCATAATTGTCCTTAGTGGACACCCAGTCAGGGTACTTTTCATACTCCATCAAGTTTATGTGATCAAAGTCCCAAACATAAAGTCAATAAGGACACCCACACTTTCCTTAGGGAAATAACTTCAAACCTCACTCTTTAACCATGTTGACAATGGAGATGGACAGAATTTCCTTAAGGAAATAACTTCAAAGATTTATTCTTTAACTATGTTAACTTGATCAGTCTACTTCTACCACCCACCTTCCACAAAACTTTATTCAATTGAACTGAATAGAAGTAGCATGGCATAGTAGATAGAACGTTGAACTTGGTGTCACATGCTCCCTCTTATACTTTCTACCTAAGTGACTCTGAGAAAGTTGACTTCTTTAGGCCATAGGTCCTCATCTATAAAATGAAGGGGTTGAACTAGATGGATTCTAAGATCCCTTCCAATTTTTAATTTCTCAATCTGTAAATGACTTCATATCTCTTACTCTCCTTTAATGGAAACAATAGTAGTGACTCTTTAATTCAAAGGGCTATTGTGAGCAAAGAACTCTACAAATTTTATTTATTAAATTACATTTATAAAATTATTATTTATTTATAAATTATAAATTATTTATAAAATTATACAATTTGAGTTAATCCTCTCTATTTAACTGGTCTACCTGCAAACATTTCATTTTTCCAATAAGATTATGATCCCCATGAATCCGGGTATCTGGATTTCTTCTTTTGAAACCTTAATAGCAACCACCTCTGGTTGGGCACACAGGTGTTCTGTAAACATATTTTATTGACTTTAGGAAAAAAAATAAGAGTTGCCATTGGAGTCCTTAAGCTCCCGTTTCTCAGCTTGATGGATGATCCATATTGACTAGTTGAAGCATGTACCTCAGATTACCTTGTTTTACAGGCCTTCTCCTTGTCAATTGATCTTTTCTGAGTTATGCCAGAGAACACAGTTCTTTAGAATTCATTCATGACCTTTTGTGGTATTTATAACATGGGGTCAACTGGGTCCCCCATTTGAACTATCCCATGGTACTCCAAGAGAGAAAAAGAAAAAAAAAAGTTGGAAGTCTTCCTAGGTTAATGTCATGGTCTGAGTTTGAGGTTCTTTATGAACTTGTTTCTGACTGGGTCTCCCAGAGAAACTTGTGAAAGATACTGTTGGAGCCACCATGGTGACATTTCTAGGTTCCTATCCTGGTTTCTTCTCTTCCTGAAGCCCTTCCTACTGATCTCCATTCTAATATTGCATTCCTATGTATCTGGCCCTGGGTAAATCACACACTTCCCTTCAGTTTTCTCATCAGTAAAATGAGTGTGTAGGACTCAATGATCTCTGGATCTAGATCTAAATCTATGGCATGTGATCATATGGTGCTAGGTCAGTCTTCCACTCTGCTTCTCTTTGATAGTCCCAACCAATCTAGGAACAGGTATATTCATTCCTGTCCCTTACCTGGATCTTGGGTACTTTCCCATGTTTAAACTGGTTGCTTTTCTAGATACATATAAAGAAGCATGGCCTGCTTCAACCTAGGGACAACCTGGGTGTCTAGGCATTGTGCCTCCTGGCTTCCCCAGAGGAAGAAGGAGGCCAGAGAATCATGACGCCAGAGGTAGTGTTTGTCCTTCATTCTGATAGAGGACCATAACATCAGGGAAATGATGACCTGACTTGCAATTGACTTTGATTTGAGTGAGGGAGGGCTGTGCAAGGTCACCAGCCTCCACTTTCTCCTCCAAGGCTATTTGGGTCCAGTGGCCAGATATCCATCAAGACCACTAGAGATGGCCCAGGATTCAGTGGGAAACCTTGGCCCTTTTAAGCTAAGGTCTTTTCAAGTTCTCACTTTGAGTGAGGCAACACCCATTTACTGAATAGGCCTCTTTAAGAAGTGAGTCAAGGGATGACCTTTTTTAATCAAAAAAAAAATTAAAAAATTAAAAATTTAATTAAAAAAATTAAACTGGGAAGGGAAGACCTTCAGGGTTGCTGGCCAAAAGAGAAACAGTTGCTATTTACATTCACTCTAAGTCAGGAGGACCCAAAAAGTGGTACTTGGGCAGGGACCTATTGTTGTCCAATGTATGAGCTTCAGAGTAAATTGGGTTTAAGGCTTGGTCTTTGAGAGAGAGATCTAGCCAGTAAATCTCAAGTTAACTAGGCAGCTTTAGGCCATCAAAATTTACCTTCCTTTGTGCAGAACACCCTCAGGTAAGGGGAGAGGACAACAGAGGGGAGGAAAGGGAATGGGAGGAAAGAGGAGGGGAGAAGGATAAATAACTTGTGAGTAGTCCAAGCTGCCTGAATGGGGACCCAGCTGGCCGTTCCAGTTGGGTAACTTTATCCCATCCTCTCCTCTCCCCTCCTCTCCTCTCCCCTTACCTGAGGGTGTTCTGCCCAAAAGAAGGTAAATTTTGATGGCCAAAAACTGCCTAGTTAACTTGGGGTTTACTGACTAGATCTCTCTGTCAAAGACCAAGCTTAAACCAAATTCACTCTGGAGCTCATACATTGCACAATATAGGACCCTGGCCAAGCACCATTTAATGGTTATTTTTTAGGCCCTCCTGGCTTAGAGTCAATGTAAATAGTAACTGTTTCTCTTTTGGCCAGCAAGGCCTTCCCTTCTGGCTCCAGAGGCATCCAGTTAATGGAGGAGTTAGGTACCAAAAGAGAGAGAGAGACAGAGACAGAGACAGAGAGAGAGAGAGAGAGACTATTTGTCAACCTCATCTTTGCTTCTTTAATTCTATGCTCTCTATTCATGGCAAATTTATGATTCCTGTTCCAGAATGATGAGTCTCTAATGGAAGATAAACAGTAAAATAAATGTTGAAAGGGTTGTATAAGTTTTACCCCATCGACAGTGTGATGCTGGTGAAAGAGCCCTAGATTTGAAGTCTTCTATCCGATGTGAGTCTGCATTTTAGTTTTGTCACTTGTTAATTGTGTGACCCTGAACAAGCCAGTATATTTCTCTCCAACCCATTTTCTTCATGTATAAAATAAGGGTAATATTAATTATCAGTGAAGAAAGTGATTAGTAAACCTTAAAGGGATAGAGACAAGGCCCAGATCTATGAGTTCATTGGTAAAAAGAATTCTCTGAAGTAAAAACTATCTAACCATTCAGTTCATCACTTTCACTGCAACTTAGAGTTTGAGAAAGTCTCCTAGAGAACAGAGAGGTTAACTGACGTGCACAGACCCTCATAGGCATGTCAGAGGCATGGCTTGAATTCAGGTTTTCCTTGCTCTGAGGCCAACTCCTTGTCTGCCATCCTGATCTAACTTTAAATCTTAAAAGATTCCATAAATGATGTTAGTATCATTTGCAGGAAACAGGTTGATTAGAATTTTGTTTGTTTTTCTTTTCAAGTCATACAAAGTGATTATTTCACTGTGTGAATAGATGTAGTCAGTTGTTCTTTGATAGAATCCAACTACACCATAAGTTAGGAAGCTTAAGTCCTAGTCTCTCTATTGCCTCTAACCATAGGTATGAACTTGTCTCTGCTGTTGTTGTTGTTGTCATTGTTGTTTTCCTTTACAATTAAGCGGTTGAACAAGGTAATCTCTGGGGTATATTCCAGAAATGGCATCCTCTGATTTTGATGAGTGATAATGTTTCTCAGGCAATGAAAAGGACAGGATCAATGTCATTATTTCTTTATAATCAAATGTTCTGACCCTCCTTTCCACTCTTAGACCATTGTTCCCTTTTTGCAAATAGCGACTTCTCTTCCTTTTACCTCCCTCCCATAGGACCATAGATACATATCTGTAAGGAACCTTACAGATCATCTATCTAGTCCAACACTCACCTTTTACAAATGAGGAAATTAAGATTAAAGAAGGTAAGTGACTAAGGTCATTCTCCCTAATTATAAGGGTAATAAAAAAGCCATGATTTGAAACTAAGTCCTGTAACGCCAAATCTACCAATCTCGGTACAAAACCATGTCTATCCATATTTAGTCTAGTTTTGTTTCCTTCTGTGCATTTCTGTGTATCACTTGTTCATCTCCCTCACTAATTGTATGTCTCTGTTACTATACTGGTATTTCCATGTTAACAAAGGGGTCTAAGATAATAAAAAAGTGTTTTTCCCGTATTATATATATTCAAGGTGGTTTCAGGAGAGCTGATCCATCGGAGAGAAGAAGGATAAAGTCAGGGACATGTCTATAGTGTGATGAAAAGGCCAGAAACCTGTCCCAGGAATGAACAGACATGCTGAAAAACAATCATATTCTTCTTCTTTAGGCCATCAAAATTTAACTTCCTTTGGGCAGAACACCCTCAGGAAAGGGGAGAGGAGAACAGAGGGGAGGAAAGGGAATGGGAGGGAAGGAGAGGGGAGGAGGATAAACAGCCTGTGAGTAGTCCAAGCTGCCTGAATGGGGACCCAGCTAGCCAGTTCCAGTTGGGTAACTTCAGCCCATCCTCTCCTCTCCTTCCCTCTCCTCTCCCCTTACCTGAGGGTGTTCTGCCCAACCTTTGGCATTATCTTATCATTTGGAAATAATCTTTTGATCTGTCCCTGTTCATTGGATATAGCCTCAAACTTTGCATGCTAGAGATAGCTTCCTGCCTATATTATGGGCAGATCAGGTCTCACAAATATCATCCACCAATATCTGGGACTAAGTTCTTTGGTATCCATCAATCAACTCATTTATGCTTTCTGGTCCTCAAAGTAGTGATCATCACATACAAACATGTTATCTTGGATACAGAGCATTAGAAGCTAAATGTTTTTATTTTATTAACCTCTTGTCCCTCTCTACCAAAAAAAAAAATATTCAGCAGCAGTGGCAGAATAAATAAGAACAATATTGTTGGGTAAGAGAGAAGAATAAAATGGTTATAATTACATGGTAATTGAAGACTAAAAAGAAAAAAAAAAGACACAGGTGTTAGTGCCAAAAAAAGGGAGCAAAAGTAAAAGGAAGAGTGAGAATCAGAGTTCTCAGGGTCAAAGAAAGACAAAATAAATCCCTGTCTACTTTCTTCTTACAATCTCTTCCCATATTCAAAGCATAAAGACTTGGAGATTCAAGTCTATGCTCATTCAATTGGCAATAACTAAATATATTTATGGCACATGAAAATGCTGGAATGATACCAAACCATATGAAATGATGAATATGTAGAATATAGAGAAATATGAGACTTCCTTCACCCCAGTTACCTTAGTGGGTACAGAAAGAACACAAAATTCCTTTCTACCAAAAAAATTCTTTGCCATACCTCTTCCAACTAAGACTTTTCCCTCCTTAGTTAACCCTAAAGGACCAGTCCCCACAGGACAGTCAAGGAAAGAGGTATTGAAAGAGAGAAGGGCAAAAGGAGAGAGGAGGGAAGGGGAGGAAATGAGGAAAAGAGGAAGGGAGAGAAGAATAAAAGAAGGAAGAAAGGAAAGAGGAAATGAGAGAAGGGAGGAAGGGAGGGGTGAAGAAAGGAAGGAAGAAAGGAAGGATTTGTGGAAAGTTTACTATGTGCTAGCCACTGTGCTCTGTATTTAATTCTTTTGTATTTATTTTTCTATATTTCTTTTATATATATTTATATATACACTTGTTGTCTCCCCCCCCATTAAAAGTTGCCTCCTTGCAGTAAGGATTGCTTTATTATCGTGTGTGTGTGTGTGTGTTTTTATATCCTCAGTGTCTAGAATGTAATAGATACTCAATAAATACTTCTTGATTTATTGGTTTATAACAACTTATATTTCTATAGCATGTTAAGTTTAAAAAAGCATCATCCTCACAATAACCCAGACAAATAAGTGGTACAAGTTTCATCATTTTACAGATGAGGAAACTCAGGAAGAATTAGGGTAAATTATGAGTCCAAGATCATATAGCCAGCAAATATTGAGAGTGGGAGCTTGAACCTAGTTCTTTTACTCAAAAAGACTAAAGTTCTCACCATACTGTTGTCTCAAAGAGTTAGAAAAAGAGATGTACAAAAATATGTATCTTGTTTATATACTTGTGGTTGCTTTGTTTATAAATAGTATATCTTAATATATAAATTGCATCACCTCTTGTAACTTTTGTCATCTTCTTCTAATAAATCACTTATTGTACTCAGAATATTCTATTATATTGTTGTTAAATAATTACTATGAGGAAGGAGTATGAAAAACGGGCCAGGGAGAAGCTGTATCCCCAAGTATGAAACCAAGGGAGAGAGTCCCAAAACTCGGGTGCTAAACACAAAGCCAATGAAAAAGAAGCTACAGCTGTCATATTTCCACATAGCGGCATATGTTCATGACCTAAGAGAACCCAGGGTTGATAGAACCTGCTAAGGTCATAGGAGGAAGAGCTAGAAAGAATATATTCAAAGTGAATATCTTCACTCATAACCCAACAAAATCTCTTAGTCTGAACATCCTTTTCCAAAGCTTACTTTTGTGAGAACATCTTTAGCACCCGTTCCCGGATCTGCTTGGTCCTGACGCCATAGATAACTGGGTTGAGCATTGGTGGAACCACAACATACAGATTGGCCAGGAGGATGTGGATGTAACGGGGAACATTCTGGCCAAAGCGATGGGTCATGAAAGAGAAGAGGGCTGGGGTATAGAAGGCCAAGATGACACACACATGGGAGCCACAGGTACTCAGAGCTTTAAGACGGGCATCCAAGGAGGGGAGACGAAAGACAGCTTGCAGGATCTGGCCATAAGAGATAGTAATGGCTATGATGTCAAATACCAAGAGAGAAATGGCACCCAGACCATAGATAATGTTGATCCTTATGCTTGCACAAGCCAGACGGGCCAGGCCCATGTGCTCACAGTAGGTGTGGGGAATGATGTGGTGTCCACAGAAAGGCAGGCGCAGGATCAGGAATACAAAGGGAATCACTGAAAGGAAAGATCTCACTAGCACTCCAAGGCCAATTGCTACCATCACTCTGTTAGTGAGAATGATGCCATAGCGAAGTGGATTACAGATAGCCACATAGCGGTCATAGGCCATGGCCAGGAGTACAGCTGATTCCATGCCAGTAAAGTTATGAATGAAGAACATCTGTGTCAGGCAGGCCCCAAAAATGATTTCCCTCAAGCTGAACCAGAAGATACCCAACATTTTAGGGATGGTGGCTGTTGACAGGCCCAGATCAATAGTGGCCAGCATGGCCAAGAAGTAGAACATGGGCTGATGGAGACTCCTATCAGTTTGGATCACAAACAGTATGGTGATATTCCCCACCAGTGCAATCAGATACACTACGCAGAAAGGGAAGCCAATCCAGGTGTGCACAGATTCTAGGCCTGGAATGCCTAGCAGTAGGAAGGAGGAAGGATGAAACTGTGTATCATTGGATGTGGACATCCTGCCTGTAGATGAGTATGCTCATGCCCATTGCAGGTACTCAGCTGCTATGTGGGAACCCAGTAGAACACTGCTTTACTTGGTGGTCCTGCAGAGACAAATAGATTAGAGCTTTTTTTTTTTCTTTTTCATTTGCTAAATAATTCAGTCTATGAGTCAAAGAGATGTATTGGTCATCTGCCATGCACAGATCTATGTGCTGAACAAGACAGAAAAAGAAGTGGACTAAAAGGGAAATATATAATATGGGAAGGACTATTATGAATTGAAGCACTAAGACTAGATATAGCACCTAACACATTGTGAATACTTAATAAATGCTTGTTTATTATACTGCAGAATGGAGATAATTCAGAATAATGACTGTTTGAGAAAAAAAAAAACAGTCCTAGATAATCTGATCATCTCCATCATGCGCTTTATCATCCCCTGAGTCAATTCAGTTTTATCCAATTCACATCTAAATTAAGTACCTACTATAATATAAAGTAAATAAATAAACAGATAAACAAATGCATAAATGAATGATTGGGTGGGTGAATCACTAAATGTAATATAGAACTTTCTCTGAGGGAGCTTACTATCTAAATGTGAAAGAACTACAAATACACATAATTATGAAAAAATGACTGCAATATAAAAGTTTTTGAAAGGTCTATGTGAAGCGCTGTAAAAATTCTACAGTTTCACATGGGGAAATCAAGGAAGGATTGTGAAGGTAAAATATGAATTGGGTCTTGAAGAAAGGAGCATATAGAAATGGAAATTGAATTGGAGAGGTCATTTCAAGCTTCATGTCAAAACACCGTATCATTCTCCACACCTACTGTGAGCACATGGGCCTGGCCTGTCGGGCTTGTGCAAAAGAATGAACAAAGGTAAGGAAAGAAAAAGACAAGATAAGAAAAAGGAATAGAGAGCAATTCAATTGTCCTGTAACATAGCGTAAGTTAAGTAGTATAAATTTGGAAAATTAAACTCTGCCTGGTTGTTCTCCACATGCTCATCCTCATTATTCTAATCATATTAGCCTCATCCTTTTCTTCCACAAGAGAGGTAAGGAATAATGTCATTCAAATTCTCTTTCTTACACTATGCTGCAATGGACAAATTAATTACTATCTCTACCTCTCAATATCCTCTTCTTAAAAAAGGATTAAAAAAACTGTAGTTTGTGCCTCATAGAGATATTGCAGTAATATGCTGATAAATATTTTAACAACTAACTCTGAAAATGCATGAAACACTTTTAAATATAATTTATGTTATTAACATTTTCTCCATCACTTTCTTAATCCCATACAATCAAAAAATAGTAAATTAAGTATTTATTTATAGCACTTATTGATTTCCTAAGTTTAAGTTCTCATACTGGAAAGTTAATATTCTGCTCTCTCAAACTGTTAAGAATTGGCTGATGTACAACCCTGCTGTTGTGAGTTTCAAATTATATAATGTATGGTTAAAGAAGGATGATAACAAGGAGATTGGTTTAAAAAAATCAAGTTGATAATGGAATTATTTTAGAATGGTCTAGGAAAAGACAGGTCACTTCCTCAAAAGAAATTAAGCTAATTAAAAGAAGCATGATGCCAAGACCAAGAGAGCCAATAATCCCTCTCTTCTTTTCCCTGACTGTGTCATATGTAACTGGGACATTTCGTTGAATTCCGGGTGGTAGACTTTAGGATACTGATAATCTGGAGCATATATACGGCAATGACAGCAGGACAGAGAAAAGCCTGGGGAACAAGACAAATCAGAATTAGCTAAGGAATGTGGATGTTAATCATAGAGAAGAGAAGGCTCCAGGAAAACAGGTTAGTTTTTTGGAGATTGCCAAGCAGAAGAAAGATTACATGTGTTTTTCTTGGATGAATCAAGTGGTCAATAATTGTTTAATAAGCCCTTTCTATCTGTCAGGCACTATGTTGAATGCTAAAGATATAAGATAAAAAAAATCAGGTAAAAATCCTTAACTCCCATGATTTTTTTATTCTACTAAGATGATGCAACATAGTCATAGATGAGGCTTATTGAATTGAGAAAATTCCCATGAATGAGGTAGCATTGAGTTGAGTTTTGAAGGTCATGAGGAGGTCGAAGAGACTAAAGGAGAGGATTCCATGAAGGAGGCACAACCTTTAGAAAGGTACAGATGTGAGAGGTAGATGTCATGCATAGGGCTTAGTAAATAGATCAATTTGTCTGGAATGTTGAGAATATGGGAAGAAGTAAGATGCAATCAGCCAGGCTTGAGCCAGATTGTGAAGAACCTAAATGTCAAATAAAAGATTTATACTTTATCTTAAAGGCAAGAGGGAATCGCTGAAGCTACTTGAGCAAAGGGTTGGCCTGGTCATGCCTGTGCTTTAAAAATAACAAATTGACTGACGGTTGTGTGGCAGGATATTTTTGCAATAGTCTAGGTGAGATCAGATAAGAGTCTAGTCTGGGATAATTAGTGTGCATAGAGAGATGTTGAATGTGAAAGATGTTGAGAAGGTAGAATTGACCAAAGTTAGCATGTAAGTGTATATGCGGGGGGTGAGATAGAGAAGAATCTTAGATAATTCCTAGTTTGCCACTATAGGTAAATAGAAAAATGGTGATGCCATTGACAGAAATAGAAAAGGTAGGATGAGGAGTAGGCACAAGGGGAAACATGATTACTTTGGTTTGAGATATACTGTGTATGATAGGCTTATTGGACATTTAGATAAAGATTTCAAGCAGGCAATAGATGCTGGGTTGTAGCATGAGAAAAAAGATGAGAGTTGGATAAGTAGATTTGAGATTCAACTGCAGAGAGATTGTGGTTGAATCTGTAGGAATTGATGACATCATTGAGACAGAATATGTAGAATGGAGGAAAGTGACCAGTACAGAGACATGGGGTACAACCACATGTAGAAAGCAGTGAATTTTGAACCTGAAAAGGAGTTGCAAAAATCAGTTGGACCAGTACAAAGAGAACCAAGAAAGAACAGGGGTGAAGATGAAACTCCCAAGGAAAACCTTGGAAGAATTTAGCTACATTTTGCCTAGATCTACCCCTGATCTTGTTCTAGTGTATCATTTAATTTTTTTCACTCTACTGGGTTCAAACAGTAGCTTGCACTTCTCCAGTCTTGGATTTTTGCCAATATCAACTTGCTGCTGGTGTGTTGACCAGAGTTTCTGGGAGTTGACACTCCTACATATGCCATTTCTTCTTCCAGTCAGGCAGTAAAAGTACATCCAATCAAGAGGCCATATAATATAACTGATGAATTTCAGTGAAGAAGATGCCTCAAGAATTTTCTTTCATTATAAAAACATGTTTTTTCTTTATTTCATAGCAATTTATTTTTCCATTACAAGATTCATATTCTAGTTCTAGAATTTTGGGATGCAATGAGCCAGTTCTTGATCTCCCTCTCATACATGACTAAAACATTGTTCTCTGTGTAACACTCTACAAGGTAAATCTACTCTCCTAAGGACAAAATGTATGCAAACTTCAGCAAGGGAGTAGTACACAAAGAATCACCAACCAGTGAGAAATAATGAACTGAATATCAAGTGGTATGAGGCCAGGATTTCTGAAAATTTTGATTTGAGCCCATTCAGTGTCAAGAACTAGAACTAATACTGAGAAACTATCCCAGAAGAGATAGTCAGAGAAATGTTGAGCTCTTTCTTGGTTCTTTACATTGTGACTGAGTCTAAAAGCACAAATAAGCTGGGTTTAAAATATGCTGAATTAGATACCACAACAGTTGTTCATCTGGCCACTTGTGTATGGAAGCTCTTCCTGAGATTCTTTCTTATTTTGGTGAACTTGACATAGACACTTCCTGGTGTCCTCCATGCTACTGCCAGATTTGGGATCCATCAGTTCTCCTCTTTCCTTCATTTTCGGATCCCCCTGGTCATTATTCACTGTAGCATCACCAGAAGCATCCTCTTGCATCTTTCTCAGGTGCAGGCAGTGAATATTCCTACATACCTATACACATATATGTGTGTAGGTATGTACATGTATATAAAGACATGCACATATACATATGTGCACACATGCATGTACATACATATACACAACAGCATAAGATTAGGCTTCTCATTATCTCTTTTATTATTTCATCTGTCATTCATTATGCCTACCAACAAATTTAATCACAGAATCAAGCCTAGAAGGCTAATGAGAGGTAACTTAGTCTAATTCCACACCAGAGCAAAATCCCTTTATTACTATATTGGTCCCCAAGCTTCAATATGAAGACCTCCATTAATATAGAACTTAATGAGGTAGCTCATTTTATTTTTGAACAACTCCAATTGTTAAGTAGTCAATTTAAATAATTTCCACTTCCACATTTTTGCTCATTGTAATTTCTTTATCTGACAATGCTTTCGCTTTCTCTTTAACTACCCAGGAATTCCCATATTGCAAGTCCTAGAACAAGTCACATCATTTCATGAAGCATTTCCAGACCACTCTAGTTCATAATACTATCCTTACCCTCAGAAAAATTATGACTGTAATAAATGAAATTACATTGAACTTTCTGAAGAAAGACTTATGAAGAAGACAAAGGAGAAGATGACGAAGAAGAATAAGAAGAAAAAGGAGTAGGAGGAGAAAGAGAAAGAAAGGAAGGAAAAAAGGGAGAGGGGGAGAGAAAGGAAGGAAGGAAGGAAGAAAAAAGAAAGGAAGGAAGGAAGAAATATAGAGGAAGATGAAGAAGGATGAGGATCAAAAGCAAAAGAGAAGGGGGAAAAAAGATTCTGCCTCTCACTTCCATGATTTTGCACAAGCTCTTTCCTGAAACAAGAATGAATTCCTTTTTTTCACCTCTTAGAGTCTGTAGCCTCATTTATAGTTTACCTTACTGTCAACTCCTATGGCAAAAGCATCTGATACATCTAATTCTTAGTGTCCTTATCTGAAGATATATTATTTATTTATCTATTTAAATGTTGTACAACTGCCCAACAGAAATTAAGGTCCCAGAGGACAGGAATTATTCACTTATTTTCTTTGTGCTTCCATGACCTATCATAGACTTTTTCCTAGGTAAGCACTTAAGAAATGATTCTTAGATGAATGAACAAGATACCTGGTCTGCGTGCTGTTGTACAAATTTGTTGTATAAGTTTGTTGTACAAGCCCTTTTTGAATCTCAATTCTCCCACCTATTAAATGGACATTATAATTCTTGAACTTCTTTACTAACTTATAGGGTGGTCAGAAGGACCAAATGAGATAATTATTGTGAAAGTGATTTGAAAACATTGAGAAGATAATCGTTATGCCCTTATAAAATAACCTGCATGAGAAAGAAACCGGGAAGAAGAGAAGCAACAAAAGAAATACATAAATGCTATGGAAAAAAAAACAAAATGAAAAATTAAATTGGGAAACTTAGGCATGCAGAAACAAAAGTATAAATATCTGGAGGAAATAGACTAGTTCATGTAGAAATAAAGAGTTACAGGTCAGACAAAGTTGAGTGAATAAACATAGAAGAGGGGAGTATTCTTATATAAAGAAAGTATTGAGTGCTCTTGCTGCTTCTCTATAAATTCCAGGTAAATATCTTTATAGTTTTCCAAACAGAATGTTTGTTTCCTTCTCTGAGTCCTTCAAAACTCTTTGTTTACCCTCTCATATTCACTCCATTATTTATTTTTATAAATACAATGCACCCTAAGTAGATTATAGGACCCTTGAGGATAGTACCTTCCTACATTTTCTATTTTTTATTCACACAACCTAACACAATGCCCTATACATTTTAGGTATTGAATAAATCTTTAGATAGTTGGATTGAACTGAATTCTATGATTTTTTTTAAAAGGAGCACATTTTGACCATATAGACAACATTGTATATTCATGTAAGGTAAAGCAGGGACCAAGAAAATAGATCTAGTCACAGAATCAATACAGCTAAAACAAATGATAGGCTTCTGAGAACATTGAAGGTTATATTCTGGAAACCAGAGTATAAGGGAACATCATTGTAGGTCTTCTTACACCGTGGAATAAAAGAAGCAGTAGATGCTTACCTTATCCTGGAAATTTCTTTTCTATTGAAGACATAAATAATGAATTTTTATTCTATGACTCTTTAAATAATGTTGAACAAGTCTGTGTACATCATTTCAAACTGAGAAAAACAAGATTTTTCAAGTGAAACCTTTCCAGGCCTTGGCTAACTTGTTCCTCTAGCTCGCTCAGCTTTTAATTGTCTGGTCCCTCTCTGAGCCTGGAGAAATTTCTGGGGGCCCAAAGCCCTGCACAGGATCTAGAGACTGACTTATCAATCTTGGTAGCAGAGGTGTTCCCGTGTCTATCTTAGCTATAGGCTGCTCCCCAGCCTATGTGGTCTCAACAAAGGAGACTTTATTCTAAAGGCATACCCTTCTATGGGTAACCTCCTCCAGAGGCCTCTCCAAAACTGACATTTCTGAAGAGAAACCTTGGCCCTGAGGTCCAGAGCAAACATTGCTCTACGTTAATCCCTTGATTACTGAAGCAGATTTTCAGCCACTAGGGAGTGATTAGACAGGTTTAGGTATAGGAGATTCCAAGTTGCCTATGGAAGAGGTAGCTATTGACACTGTGGTTGAGCCTGAATAAGCTAGGCTGCAGAAAATGAGCCTGTATTAGATAGGTATCCAAGTTCATCATCAAAAGTTTAATGGTGTGGGAAACAGTGGGCAGGAAACAGGAACATAGTTTAGGCAGAAAGAGGCTGGACCATCAGAAGGGAAGGAGCAGCTTTCTTTGTTTTTCAGTGGATTAATACAAATGGGTAGAATGACTCCAAAACTTAAGGGATATATTTATTGTCCAAGGTTTCTGTGTTTCAGGTACAAAAATTAATTAAGATCTAAACCTCGGTTTACTTAATATACTCTTTGTCCCATAGAAAGACACCTTTCATGATGCCTCCTCTAACTTTGACAAAGTCTCCTTCCCTCTCCAGGTGCAAACCTCTATGTTCCTGTTCCCCAGCCTCTTCCTATATCGTTGTCCCTCACCAGGCCCAGTTTCTTGCTTATCCCAGGATTCCACAGTGTTTCCTAAGATTTATTCAATCTTATCTTTTAACTTCCAGTTTAATTTCTATAGCCTCCTAATCTCCAGCTCTCTCTCAATCAGGTGTTCACCAAGAATATAACCCTAAACCTTAAATAAAGACTTCTAATTCTGGCATGTTTTTGGAAGAAGTACTGCTCTTAGAGAGCAGATGTGAGGACAAGCCTATGCCAGACACTGGCATCCCACCCTCTAGAGGGGTCCCCTCTATTCCCAGGATGGATGGAGGCAGGTAGAATCTGAAAGAACATAATATTTGGTTGTGAACAAGACTTAAATATCAAAAAATTCTTGCAAAACTGGAAAGGTTCTGAAAAGGGAGAATATTTTACTGAACCTGATGAGGGAGACAGAAACAGGAAGTAAAAAAGATGTGTGTGTGTGTGTGTGTGTGTGTGTGTGTGTGTGTGTGTGTGTGAAAATTGGCCAGGGTCTTTTACTCATGAAGCCTGAGGAACTATTAGGCCAGAAATTTAGGGATCCTTCTCTTCTTCATTCAACATACATTTATTAATCACTGTAGTGTGTTAAGGACACAGCGGTAGGTTCCAGAAGAGAATAAAAAAGAAAAATGAATGACATAACCTTGTCCTCATGGGCCTGCACTTTACAAAGGGAATAAGGCATATGTGGAGATAAATATAATACTCTGTATTACGTGATAAAAGCATTAGAGAACTACAAAACAGAAATTTGTGAGGCCTAAAGGGGAAAGACCTATGAATAAAAACATAACTCTGACAGTAGCATGAAGGATGGAATGAAGGGAAAAGATAGAAGAGGAAAGTGGAAGATCCTCTTCTAGATCTTCTCTGCTTGGACTATATCTACTTAATAGATGTGAATCCTAGAATGAACACCATTTTCCAGCTTTCTAGGTTTTCATTACACTAGTCCCTCATCATTCACCTCCCAGATCTCTCCTTACTTTCTTCAGTTCTCACAATTTAGAGTGATTCTTTCCCTTCTCTTATAGTGCCTTCCCTCTGTTCATTATCTCCAATTTATCTTTAATATAGCTTGTTTGTATATATTCATTTGCAAGTGGTCTTCCTTATTAAGCTAGGAGTTCTTAAGAGCAGGGATGTCTTCTGCCTTCTCTTTATATGCTCAGTGCTTATCACAGTGTCTGGATTACAGCTGGCACTGAAGCAGTGTTTATTGACTATCCAACAACCAGGTTAGGAGGTGGGGGTGACAATGAGGACCTTCATTAGGCCTGTGTCATGGGGAAACTGGAAGGAGAGGATGGACATAAGAAATATTGAAAAGGAAAGAAAGTAAAAATCAAAGGAGAGCAAAGACTCAAAAATTATCTGAGAGTTGTTAAAAATGGAACACTGGGCAGAAACTGCTGCCAGAGTGAGAAATGGTGAAATCAGGAGAAACAATATTAGGAGGAAAAGTAACAGACTTTGGTTTCCTTTGGTGCTCTGAAGTGAGGACATTTGAGGGCCAGGTCTGAGTTCTCATTATTCAGAAACCACACACATCCTTCTAAGGTGAGCCAATTAAACATAGGACATGGAAACATGGGTTGTAGGAAAAATCAGCCAACAAGCTCCCAAACAATTTAGTATATGATGAATGCAAAGATGGATGGATTCTCAAGAGAGAAGATGAAATTGCTTTTTGAAAGTTATATCCTATCACCATTACTAGACTGAGCCTATTTCCATTGCCTGGAGAAAGAACCCAGAGTCCTAAGAGGGGGAAAACAAATGGGCTGAGGTTGTTGATCTATTGGATCATTTTTTGAAAAAAAAAAATTCTTAGCACTTTCTCTTGAATTTGCTTGGTCCTGACCCCATAGATGACAGGATTGAGAGCAAGTAAGATCACCATATACAGATTGGCCAGAAGGATGTGGATATATTGGGGTACTTTCTTTCCAAAGCGATGGGTCATAAAGGAGAATAAGGTAGGTGTATAAAAGGCTAGTATGACACAGACATGGGACCCACAAGTGCTGAGGGCCTTCAGGCAGTCATCCTGAGAGGGAAGATGGAAGACAGCTAGGAGAATTTGCATGTAGGAGAAATCAATGGCTAAGATGTCCAAAAAGAGGATACAAATAGTGCCCAATTCATAGATAATATTAACTTTGATGATGGCACAAGCAGTAGAGCAAGGCCCATGTGCACACAGTAGGTGTGTGGGATGATATGGTTCCCACAGAATGGTAGCCAAAGGATCAAGAACACAAAGGGAATCATGGTGAGGAAAGCCCTGACTACAACCCCAAGGTCCATCATGGTGATCACCCTGTTGATAAGGACAGAGCCATAGTGAAGTGCGTTACACATAGCCACATATCATTTCACAGGCCATGGGTACTAGCACAACTGATTCCATGCCAGTAAAGTTGTGAATGAAGAACATCTGACTGAGACAGGCCCCAAAGCTAATTTCCCTCAACTTGAACCAGAAGATACTCAGCATCTTGGGGATGGTGGCTGTGGACAAACCCAGGTCAATACTGGATAGCATGAACAGGAAGTAGAAAATGGTTGATGGAGTGTCTTCTCAGTCTTAATAACAAAGAGGATAGTGATGTTCCCCACAAGTACAATTAAATACACAATGTAGAATGGGAAGCCAATCCAGATGTGGAAAGCTTCTGGTCCTGTGATACCCAGCGGCAGGAAGGAGAAAGAATGCAACTGCGTGTAGAATTGGTATGCATTGGTAGAATGCATCCTTTGTGTAATTGCTAATGGCCACAGTCACTATGGAATGATTCTCATTTAAGTTATTGGGCACCAATTCAACCCTTTGTCTCTCTGTTATCCTAGAGATAAACAAAGAAATTGTAAAATTCATTCATCAAACATGCAAGTTTTAGAATAATATAATCTTAGAACAGGATGGGAACTCAGAGGCTTATCGAACTTGAACCTCAAAATGTAGATCCCTGGAAATAATATCCCTAACAAGTGACAATAAGACTCTATTTGAAGTTCTCTAGAAATGGGGAATTCAAAGTTTATTCCCCTTCTGTAGAGCTTGATACATTAGGGCATCTTTCTTTATATAGATTTAAATTGTCACTTTCTGTAACTTTCTTGCACTGAACCAAGTTCTATGTTTTAGGATCAATTGACAGCCACCCAAAATTTGAAAATACCTACATCCAATTCAGGACTGCTCCAGGCTAATCACCCTGAATTCCCTTATCCTTTTTATGTGTCACATTGATTTGAATACCCTTACTGTCCTTTTTTGAATATTCTCCATGTTTTTAACTTCTCTTTTCCAAATATAGCTCCCAAAATTAAACACCATTCTTCAGATACTGCCTGACAACAGCAAAGTATAACCATCCAATTCTTTTCTGCATACATTTCTTAAGTACTAAATACGTATAAGGCACTATATGCTTGGTGCTAGAGATGCAAAGTAAATAATAATAATAATAAGCAAACACATAAAAATAGTCCCTGTTCCCATTACAGTGGAGAATACAATAGCCCCACATATAAGTAAATACAAGATTATTAGAAAAGAGCTTCAGAAGAGCTTTTCCATATAAGTTGGTGAATTAGATAAGACTTGAAAAAGGGTATGGATTCTAAGAGAGAGAGGTCAGGATTTAGTGCATTCAAAGTACATGGGTCAGCTTGTACAAGGAGAATGAGATAGAAAAACCAAATGTTGAGTTCGTGGAATAGTAAATAGGCCAATTTTACTCAGAGAGTTCATGAAGGGTGAGAATGTGAAAAAGTGTAGAATCATAGACTAGAACCAAAGGAAGGAAGGAAGGAAGAGAGAGAGAGGCAGAGAGAGAGAGAGAGAGGGAGGGAGGGAGGGAGGGAGGGAGAAAGAAAGAAAGAAAGAAAGAAAGAAAGAAAGAAAGAAAGAAAGA
>NW_020955175.1:298423-340577 GCF_900497805.2 Vombatus ursinus
AAGAAAGAAAGAAAGAAAGAAAGAAAGAAAGAAAGAAAGAAAGAAAGTTAAGAAATGATAGCTGGACAAATTTTATTCCATTAAATTTATGGAATTACTATCATAACACAAGAAATGATAAAGAGTCAAAGAAACATGAAATCATCCATATGAACTGATGCATCATGAAGTAAGTAGAACCATAAGAATAATATAAATGGTAACTATGATAACTAGAGAAGCTAAGTGGCATAGTGGGTAGAACTGGAGTCAGGAAAACACATCTTCCTGAGTTCAAATATGGCCTCAGATACTTACTAGATGTGTGACCTTAAGTGTGTCATTTGACCCTGTTTGCCTCAGTTTCCTCAACTGTAAAATGATCTGGAGAAGAAAATGGCAAACCACTCGAGTATCTTTGCCAAGACAACCCGAAATAGGGTCACCAAGAGTTGGACATAACTGAAAAACAATTGAACTGAATGATAATACTTGAAACACACACACACACACACACACACACACACACACACACACACAAAGACCTCTGATAATGGACAAATATAATGACCAATCTAAGCCCCAGAGATCAGATACTCAAACACTGTTCCCCTTCCCACTCTTTTTCCAATAGAAAAGTAGGAGACTATGGCTATTTAATGTTTCATTCTCTGATATATGGTTACTGCGTTGTTCAATTTTTTTAAACTGTTTTTCTTTGTTACATGTTAGAGATTAGTGGGGGCATATATATTGGGGTATAGCTAAACTATTACAACAATAATAATGTTTATATATATTTTAACATTTGTAAAATATTTTTAAAAGTCTACTACCTAATTTGATCCTAAAAGAGCATTGTGAAGAAGGTATTCTTATGCTTCCCATTTATTAAGGAGAAATGTGCTACTGATTGGGAGGCTGACTGCTAAGCCCTCACATACCTACTATAGTAAACCAATGAAGTTTGTACCATATTGAATAATGATCAAGAAATCCAGTGACAAAATGTGATAAAATGTAGTGAGCAGCTTCTTCCATATTTGAACTAAAAACAAAACAAAACAAAACAAAACAAAACAAAACAAAACAAAAAGGCAGTAAGAATCTACGAACAATAGGTGATCTCCCAGACTGCCTAGCAAAGCTGGGACCAGCACCTCCTAGTGCAAATCGAGATAAGACAAGTAGTGTGTAAGTCTCTGTACAAGAGGGAAACAAAAGCAGAGACCTCCCCTAAGAAACTACCAAGGTAATTAGATAGCCCCAAGATGGAGAAGTTGGAGACCCAAAGGAGCAGCAGTGGGCAGCCACCAGCAACCAGAAAATAAAATTCTACTCCAGTGCTCAGACCTGCACAGCCTGAGGCCAGGAAAAGAAGAGGGAATTGGAAAAGAGAATTAGCATTTATACAGCACCTACTGTGCTATATACTACTTACTGTGCCAGGTACCATGTTAAACATTTTTACAAATATTTTCTCATTTAATCCTGACAACAACCATAAGAAGAAGGTGATATTGATATACCCATTTTAAAATTAAGAAAACTGAAGCACACAGAGGTGAAAGAAACCATATTTATATTCAGGTCTTCCTAACTCCAGGCTCAGAGTTCTATCCACAGGTACCCCAGCTGCCTTTAGGAGGTTGTGGGTCCCTAATATTCTATCCTCAGATGCATTTTCTTGGACTTCCTATCTATTCACAAACCCCTAGCTTCTTCTCTAAAGGAAGATTATCTCAATTTCAACTTCTCTTTGGTTGGTGCCCATGGCTTCATGGTCTAATACACTGTTTCCTATCCTTTTATGAGTTTCCTGACCTGTTTTTACTACTTTAAATAACATGACAGTCTATTGCTTCTTCTCACATGGGCAGCTAGGTGGCGAATAGAGCTCTAGGTCTGGAGGCAAGGAGATGTGATTTCAAATCTAACCCCAGACCCTTGTTAGCTGTGTGACCCTGGGCAAGTCACTTAACCTTTATTTGCTTCACTTTCTTCAACTGTAAAATTGTAATAACAGCACATATCCCATAGGTTTGTTATGAGAATCATGTAAGATTTTGCTGGTAAAGCACTTAACACAGGGCCTGGCATATAGTAGGCACCTTATAAACGCTTATCTTCCCTCCTCAATTTATTCTTTTTTTTTTCAATTTATTCTTTAGTCATGTACTCCACACATGTTTTCCTGGAGAATATCCCAGAAACTGACTGAGGACTTCTAGCTCTTCACTGTTACTTAGAAGAAAAGTGTTAATGTAATGGAATACTATTGTGTTATAAGAAATGATAAACAGGTGGACTACAGAAAAACCTGGAAAGACTTGTATGGACTGATGCTGAGTGAAGTGAGCAGAACCAGGAGAATGTTGCACACAGTAACAGCCACGTTGTGCAATGACTAACATTGATAGATTTAGCTCTGCTTAGCAGTGCAAGGATCTAAGACATTTCCAAAAGTCTCATGATGGAAAATGCTATCCACATCCAAAGAAAGAACTAAGGAGTTTGAATGCAGATTGAAGCATACTATTTGCTCTTTTTTTTTCTTCTGTTTTGTTTTGTTTCCCCTTTCTGATGGTTCCTCCTATTGGTTCTGATTCTTCCTTAGAACATCAACAATGTGAAAATATGTTTCATAGGAATGTATATATATGGCCTATATCAGATTGTGATCCGTCTTGGGGAGAGGGAGAAAAATTTAAAACTCAAAATCCTATGGCAGTGATTGTTGAGAAATCAAAATAAATTAATTTCAAAAAAAGAAGTAAAGTGCTAATGGAAAGGATATCAAGGATTGCAAATTACTCATCCATGTGGAAATATGTGATAATGGAGAAAGAAAAAAAAATTAGATGTTCTTAGGATCTAAATGGTTAGATATAAAAAAAGAATCAGAGATACCAAAGTGGTCTACAAAATTGTACATATTAGGACAAGTGTTTGTTTATTTGGATTCTTTTTAGTTGAGCTAAAAGATAACAGATGAAAGAATATAATAGGAAGGAATCAGAGAAGGCATGAGAGGAATTTAGAAATCACAGTGAAACTGGGTCATAGGCCAATAGCTTTGACATTGCTCATCAACAGTAACTGAGAGAGTTAAATAAGGTTTTTTCAAAAACTACCTTCAAATGAGTGTAAGGAAGAACCTATTCTAAATTCATTGTTTCATTCAAAAGGCTCCCAATATCTTCCCTGCCTGGGGCATTAGACCATACGTCAGGGTCCACAATATGGACATTCAGCTCAGAAAAATCAGTCTTATAGAATTAGAGTTAATTGCCATGGTGTCCAGGTGGCCAGGCCAATGTGGTGATTAGCCCCTTAAAAAATTGTACCACAAGAGGACTTCAGAAAGGGATGTCAGAAAAAGAGTGGGGTTATTATTCTTTTTTTTTATGGTGCCAATTTTAAATAGATTTTATTCTCCAGGACAAGAATTATATTTCCACTTGTTCACAGTACTGATAAAGTTCAATGTTGTTCACTTCTGTCCCTCTGCACACATTCAAGTATTCAGAATGCCCAGATGTACACAGTAGCTTGAATGTTACTTTTAAACTGCTACAGCCTTGGCTACAAATTTGAGTCCTTTACTTTTTGGAAAGCTGTGTGGAATACTCTTTCTTCTGGTGTGTTTAGTTGACCTCTTCAGTGATGGCTCCAGAAGAAGCACCTCCTCAAGAGGTTGCTCTAGCCCCTGGGAAACAGCCAGGCATGCCTCCTCACATGCCCCCTACACTCTGGTACAGCTTATTAATGATGAGGTTGCAGACCTTCTCCAATTCTTTCTGCTGATGCTGAAATTCTTCCTTCTCAGTAGCCTGGTTCTTACTCAGCCAGTTGATTATTTCATTACATTTGTCAAGGATCTTCTGTTTGTCTTCATCACCAATTTTTGCCTTGCAGTTTTTCATCCTCTATGGTCGCCTTCATGTTGAAAGCATAAGATTCAAGAGAATTTTTGGAAAATACTTTGTTTCTTTGCTTCTCATCCTCAGTCTTGTATTTCTCAGACTCCTGGACCATATGCTCAATGTCTTCTTTCCTCAGATGACCTTTATCATTGGTAATGGTGATGTTCTTCTCCTTGCCTGTGTTCTTATCCACAGCAGAAAAAATTGCAGATGCCATTGGCATCAAAGTCAAATGTTACTTCAATCTGAGGAACACCCCTGGATGCTGGGGGCAGGGGATTGCTGTGAGCTCAAACTTGCCAAGAAGGTTGTTATCCTTTGTCTTTGCTCTCTGACCTTCATAAACCTGAATGAGCGTGCCAGGTTGGTTGTCTGAATAGGTGGTAAAGGTCTGTGTATGCTTGGTGAGGGTGGGGTTATTATTCTTAGGAAGAGACCTCTCCTGGTATGATCACTATCTTTAACCTCTGAATATTCCCTAATGATCACTGAAAAGTGCAAATTAAAATGCTGGAGTTCCAATTCTGATTTATTTTGTGAGTAACATCTTTAACACCTTTTCCCGGATCTGCTTGGTCCTAACCCCATAGATGACAGGGTTAAGCATGGGTGGGACAACAACATAGAGATTGGCCAGAAGGATATGTATGTAACGAGGGACATTCCGGCCAAAGCGATGAGTCATGAAAGAGAACAAGGCTGGAGTATAAAAAGCCAGGATGACACAAACATGTGAGCCACAGGTACTCAGGGCCTTTAGCCTGGCATCCTGGGAGGGGAGGTGAAAGACAGCTTGGAGAATTTGTACATAGGATAGAGCTATAGCTACAATGTCCAACAGTAGAGTCCCAATAGCACATAGACCATAGACCATATTGACTCTGATGCTTGCACAAGCCAATCGAGCAATGCCCATGTGTTCACAATAGGTATGAGGAATGACATGATTTCCACAGAAAGGAAGTCGAAGGATCAGGAACACAAAGGGAATTACTGTGAAGAAAGACCTCACTACCACCACAATGCCCATCAAGGCCACCACCCTGCTGGTGAGGACAGTGCTGTAATGCAAAGGATTGCAGATTGCCACATAGCGATCATAGGCCATAGATGATAACACAGCTGATTCCATTCCAGTCAATAGATGGATAAAAAACATCTGTGTGAGACAGGCCCCAAAGCTGATCTCCCTCAATCTGAACCAAAAGATGCCCAGCATCTTGGGAATTGTAGTTGTGGATAGGCCTTGATCGATGGTGGCCAACATGACCAGAAAGTAGAACATGGGCTGGTGAAGTGTCTTCTCAGTCTGAATCACAAACAATATGGTGATGTTTCCCAAGAGAGCAATAAGATACACAATACAAAAAGGGAAGCCAATCCAGATGTGGAAATTTTCCAGTCCTGGAATTCCCAGTAATATGAAAAAGGGGGGATGGAACTGAGTATCATTGGAATGAGGCATCCTTTTTGTAGTTGCAGATGGCTATGGTCATTGCAGATGACTTTCAAACACTGGAAAGGATTCAAATGTTATCACTTCATACTTCTGCATTCCTAGAGAAGTACAGGAAAGTTTGTTTTTTTAATACCTCTAGAATAAAAAAACACTTGGAATCTGACAGGATATCAGAGATTAGTATTTCATTACACATTTGCTTGAACAGAAATCTGCTTTATAACTTACTTAACAAGTAGTCATGTAGCATCCAATTAAAGTCTCCAAGCAATCTAGAATTTACTGCCTCCCAAGTCAGACCATGCCCCTTTCTGATAGGCCTAATTCCTAGGCGATTGATATTTACATTGATCCAAATTATTCAAATATTGAACCTTTACCAATTCTGCCTAGTTCTGAGCTTTAGAAATTCTTCTTTTGTAGGACAGGCATCCAATAGTTGAAGACATTTATCATGTAATCTCCAAGTCTTTTTTCATTTTCCTCCAACCTAAATATCCTGTTTTTCCCACCTACCTAGGAAAGGCTTCAATTCTTGTCAATATTTCTTGAAAGCTCTCCAATGTTTCCATGTCAACACAATGCCAATATCCATTCTTACATGTGACACCTAAAATTACACACAATATTACAGATTGTGCTTCAGCACAGTAGAGCACAGGTACACTATCACTTCCCTCATGTTTAAATCAGTTTAAAATTGAATATTAGTTTTGATGTCTATTCCATAACATTGACTTTTAGTGAACTTGAATTCCACTAGAAAAAAATGAGAGCTTTTTTTTAATGAGTACCATTGTCTAGTCATATCCTCTCTTACCTATAGTTGTAGATTTTTTTTTAGCACTAACATGAAACTTTTCCACTTTTAAATATTTAATTTTATTATATAAGATTTGTCTCATCATTTTCTCATCTTGTATTCTTTTTGGAACTTGACAATCATTCAGTCTGCTAATTATCCTCTCAATTCTGAGTCATTATTTAATTATGCAAACCCACCCTACCATGACTTCACCTATTTCACTGATAAAATATATTGAACAGCATATGACCCAAGGAATTTACCAGAAACATTCAGAGACCCCCATTTAATTTAATAGTCAACAAATGTTATTAAGTCCTCATTAAGTTCAGTAGCCTATAACAGTATGAAAATAACAGTATAAGATCTGTTTTGCCACAATATCACACGGAAGGGACAGTAGTTTTGGGCAAGATGGAAGTGCTTCTTCAGCTTACCATTACTATTATCCTTCTAAATCATCAAACCACCAGTTTATCAGGGGAAGAGGACACAGGTGAGTGGGAAAATAGCACCTCACATGATGTCACACCCTTATAACATCCCAAACATTTCATCCATTAACATATGGAAAACAAGATAAATACTATAGCAGCTTCTGTGGTGTAATCATCTTTTTCCCAATAAATACCTCCCAAAATCAAAAGTCAGAGAGACCTGTAAATTTGGAAACCTCAGTAAAATCAACTCTCCAGCAGGTGGTAGGGAAATTCTGATCCCCAAGTCTCTATCTTCCATGTAGGAATGGCCAAAGCCAGCACACAGAAGCCTAAAGAAAAGAATGAGAGAAGTTTTACTCATAGTGCTCTATGCCTAGGCCACATCTTAAATATTGTGCCCAATTCTGGGCACCATATTTTAAAACATTATTTAAATTATACTGTATTGGGTAGCTAGGTGGCACAGTGGATAAAGTACCAGCCCTGAAGTCAGGGGGACCTGAGTTCAAATCCAGCCTCAGACCAAACACTTGACACTTACTAGCTGTGTGACCCTGGGCAAGTCACTTAACCCCAATTGCCTCACCAAAAAATAAAAATAAAAATAAAAATAAAGAAATTATACTGTACCTACAGGATGAAGAAAATAATTTCAAATGACTTGAAATAGTCAAAAATCTTAGTTTAAGAAAGTATTGATATTGGGCTTTATGAAGATAAGATTTAAGTGATGAATGTAGTTTTCAAGTATTTTATGGGCTATCACATAGAAAGTAAAATAACCACATTATCACAAAAAAGAGAACTAACAGAAATCATCCAAAGTTATAAAAAAATACATAAAACATTCAAAGATAATTTTACTTGCTGTAAACAAATACAAGTTCCTTACAATTTTCATGCTTTCAAATCCTCTTTCCCTGGTGCTAGTATGAAGTTCAAAAGTCATGACCATACTGTTATTTTTCTCTCTGTTGTGTCTCTATAGTTTCACCTTTTCCAGGAAGAAAAGATTGGGAATTGTGATATTCTTGTGAATTTCAAAAGGTTAGGAAAATGAGAAATCCAGGAGTTGGAATCCATTCCAGGATCTACCAGAAGCCAGACACTAAAGAACAGGGATCTATTCTGGTCTCAGCAGGAACAGGGGTTCCTCATCCTCATCCTCATCCATCCATTAATCATGCTGCATTTGGAAGTTTAATTGGAAGGATGAGCACTATGCAGAAACTGTATTAAATCTCATCTCAATCTCTCCAGTGTCCAAGATGATATAGGGGAAAGTGCTCAATCAAGAATTTGAGGAAACTATAACTTTGGCTCTTGCTAAATTTTCTTGGTAAATGTCACTTTGTAAAAGCTCATGATGGTAATTAATCTTAATTAGGTAAATGAAACTGGATCACTTATCACTAGTGCTTAGCAATAGAAAGTGCACTGGAATGGGGGCTTGATACAATAATATTAGTTAGACAGCCCCACCACTCAGGGTTACCCTAGAGATATCAAGAAAGTCAGAGACAAAAAGAAATAGAGGAGAAGAGGTAGAGGAAATAGGCATAAAAGATTTGGTAAAGAATTGGGAACAGTTTCTTCCTCAATTCTGAGAAATGACATTTCTCTGAGACACTTGACTCTGCAGATTAACTTTTTTCTATAACATTTTAGTCAATTACTCACAATGGAAAAGAGTGTTTAAGTTCTTTCTTTGGAAAAATTATATATATAATAAAAACTCAATGACAGAAAAGAACTTAACATTTGATCCAATATTTCACTCTGGGTGAAACAAAATGATGTAAAAGAATGGCTTCTGAATTTGGAGGTAGAACACTTGGGTTCAAATCCCAATTCCACTTCTTACTAACTGTGCGATCTTCAACAAGTCACTTTCCCTCACTGAAGTAAATTTTGCATGTAGAAAATGTAGGGGTTGAACTCAGTGACTTTCTAAGATCACTTCAAGCTCACAATCCATATATGAAATCATACAGCCTATGGAAATTACAGCATTCCTAACTCATCCTTCAGTCATAAAGGCAAAGCTCTATTAGGAAGATATTTTTCCTATACTGAGATTTTTTTAATCTGCTTTTCTGTAGTGTCCCCCTTTTCTGTTTTAGGTTTTCCCTTCTGGGTTTCACAGAGGATAAACATGTTTACCTGCTCCTGCTTTCACATTTTCCCTATAAATCATTTAACTAAAACCAAATTCAATGTCGTGATTAATTATTTTTATTCAGTGTTCAAGTAAACTTCTGGCCCCCTTACATTTACTGTCTGAAGAAAATCTTTCTTTCTTCCTTACCCCATTCACTACTCAGTCTGAACTACTTTCCTTCCCAAATTTTTCCATCCTTTCACCACATACACTCTTACCCTCCTTCTGGCAGTTTTAGAACTGTGTTCAGGCTAAAGAGATGAGAAAATGTAACTCCCAACCTTCTTTTCAGAGATGGGGGTCTATGAATGTGAAACCTTGCATATACTTAATCAGAATCAATGTGTTGATTAGTTTTGCTGAACTGGTTTTTTTTTTCCCTATTTTATTTTTATCTCTGTTAAAATGTAGCATTCACTGGGTAACAGGAGAGTAAGGGTATATTTAGAAATGAAGTAATGCAAGATCAAAAATCAATAATTTTTAAAGAAAAAAAAAGATAAAACTGCTAAGGTTAGAAAAAAATAAAACAGGATTCCATTGTTTGACTCACCAAGACTGATACCAAAAGGAAATCTTGCATCTGTCTTGATATCAATCTACTGACCTCTGAATAGGTGTGGGGACAGAGGCCTTTTATTGTAAAAAGCACTGAATAGCTTTAGCCTTAAAACTCCTGAACCCTCCCTTGGGTCTATCCTTTGGGAAAGGGAAAGAGCCCAATGCCCTTAGGCTGGTTTTAATAACCAACAAACACTGTGCCCAAGAAGGAGCCATTGTAGACCCATTTGGAAGCTGACTTCAGGGCTGGGGAATGATGAGAGAGTAACTACTTGTGAGCCAAGAGGTCCCCACTCTTCTCCAATTGAACTATAGGAAATAGATGAGGTAATTTAAGCAGAAGGGCCAGGACTGAGATAATTGCCTAGGGAGAAATGGAAGTAGGAGTTGGGTGAATATGTGAGGCTTCTCCCCAGACATAGGAAAAACGAGATTCTGTAGGTAGAAAAGGCCTGAGAAACAGGGGAAGTGGGAAGATGGGCATCAATTCCAGTAAGAGGAATTGATGAAACTCATGGAAGGGGAGACCCCACTAGTTTATGTTTTTTCTTTGCTTAGACAAGGGCAACATGAACCAAAATGAACTGAGGGCACTGTAAATATGTCATAAAAATGTAAGAATTAATGAGTTTGCTTGAAAATGTAATCAGAAAATATTTTGCTCAACAGCCTTTTAATTATTAACATGAAGTAGGGCATAAAACAACAAGCCATAGTCCAACAAGTGGACTAGCAAATATGTTCATTTCACAACTGTAATAGAGGGTATTTTGCACAAGAGCCAAGTAGAAGAGGGCCTGATTATGGGTTTACAGATGGTCCTTTATTTACATGATGTGCCGACTTCTTCAAGTTACAGAACATTACAAGGTCACCTTAGAGAAATAGATAATTTGTCAAAAGATATTGGCTCATCAACCAAAACAGGAAAAAGCAAAAGGATGAAAATACCTACTGGTTAGTCTATAATATGTAGCTGGATAACTAGTTAATTAAATTAGTATTTGAGTTCATATATTCTAGACAGTCCCTCCTCATTGATCCTGCCAGGTCTAGAATTGAATAGAGGAAGAATGAAGGTTAAATTGTTCTGCTAATGTTGTGTACTACATTAAATGATACTCAGCACAGAGACATTTTTTTAAACATAAATGATTTTTCTAGCCATGGTTCCTGTTTGGGAATCTTGGAACTAGTGTGAGGAACTCAAAATGTGGGCAATACAAATGGCAATGGAGAGATACATTGTGAATGCAAATGGGGTGAAGCCTATTTCCAATGATGACCTATTAGCAAGAAGTGATATAGGAAGTTGTATGATTATGGAAAAATAAATGAACTGCCATTGTGGGGAAAGTCAGAAATGAAAGATGGAGTGTGAGAGAGCTCCATTGTTACCTATAAAATATTAAAAAACAACAACAACAACTAAAGAGAGGCCTCCAATAAGTTGAATGGATCCACTATAGAAGAAGACAGAGCAGGGTCTAAGGAAGAATATGGTGAAGAATCACACAGGATGGAAAGCATAAGCGGCTTGTGATAAACATGCATGAAGGAATCATACATTGATGAAATCTCAATATTGAGGTAATGAGGTCAGATAAAGGCCTGGACTGAGATCACATCTTTAGTTCAGATATAATATAAAGGATATCAGATTCAAAAAGGGCCCAAGAAGTCATAGTTTAACCAACAATAATACCCTCTCCTCTATACCTTTCAAGTTGTCAGGGAGGCAGCTAGGTGGTACAGTGGATAGAGGACAGAACCAAAAGTCAGGATGACCCAAGTTGAAATCTGACCTCAGGCACTTCCTTCCTTCCTACCTATGAGAACTTGGACAGGCAACATCCTTTCTTAGCCTCAATTCACTCAACTGTAAAATAGAGATAATAACAGCATATACTTCACCTGCTTGTTGTAAGACTCAAGTGGACAGTTATCAAAAGATAATAATAAGTGGATAATTGCGAAAAGATAATATTTATAAAGTATTTGTCAACATTAAAGGAATATGTAAATGCTAGTTATTATTATTAAGGTCATAAGTCAGCCTATATTGAATGACTTTACATAACAGGGAACTCATCAACTCCTTCAGATCTATATTTTCTGAGAGTATCAGAACATCGTTTCCTGTGAAACAAAGACATTAGTCATCCTATGCTTTGGGCTATTCCTGGAGAGATAGGTATGCCTCAAAAATGATCATCCTTAAGCTGAACAAGAAGATGCCCAGCATTTTAGGGATGGTGACTATTGACAGGCCCAGATCAATAGTGGCCCGTATAGCCAAGAAGTAGAATATGGCCTGATGGAGACTTCTCTCAGTTTGAATCACAAACAATATGGTGATATTCCCCACCAGTGAAATCAGATACACTATGCAGAAAGGGAAGCCAATCCAGGTGTGCATAGATTCTAGACCTGTGATGCCTAGCAGTAGGAAGGAGGGAGGATGAAACTGTATTACATTGGATGTGAACATCCCGTCTGTAGATGAGTATGCTCATGCCCATTGCAGGTACTCAGCTGCTTTGTGGGAACCCAGTAGAACACTGCTTTACTTGGTGGTCCTGCAGAGACACAAATAGATTAGAGGTTATTTTTTCTTTTTCATTTGCTAAATAATTCAGTCTATGAGTCAAAGAGATGTATTGGTCATCTGCCATGCACTGATCTATGTGCTGAACAAGACAGAAAAAGAAGTAGACTAAAAGGGAAATATATAAAAGTAACATTCTCATAATATGGGAAAGACTATAATGAATTGAAGCACTAAGACTAGATATAGCACCTAACATATACTTAATAAATGGTTATTTATTAGACTAGATAATAGACATAATTTAGAATAATGACCAATATTTAAGAAAAAAAAACAGTCTTAGATAATCTGATCATCTCCATCATGAGCTTTATCATCCCTGAGTCAATTCAATTTTATCTAACTCACATCTAAATTAAATACATACTATTCTGTAGCTACTAATATGAGAATATAAATAAATAGATAGATAAATAAATGGATGGATAGATGGATGAATGAATGAATGAATGAATGAGTAAATGCAGTGTAGAGCCTTTTCCCAGGGAGCTTACTATTTAAATGTGAAAGAACTACAAATATAAATAGTTATGAAAAAGTGACTGCAATTACTATAGCAATAAAAGTTCCATGTGAAGTGCTATAAAAATTCTAGTTTCACTTAAGGAAATCAGAGAAAGATTGAGTAGGTTAAATATGGATTGGATCTTGAAGGAAGGAGCAAATACAGATGGAAATTGAATTGGGGAGTTCATTCCAAGATTGAGGAATATAATGAACCTTTGCAAGGAAGAGAAAAGAAAAACTAAGAAGAGAAATTGAGAGTAGTTCAATTGTCCTGTAATACAGAATATGTTAAGTAGTATAATTTTGGAAAATTTAACTCTGCCTGGTCATTCTCCTCACGCTCATCCTCATTATTATCATTACATTATCCTCATCCTTTTCTTCTTCCACAGGAGAGGCAAGGAAAAATGTCATTCAAATTCTCTTTCTTACACTATGTTGCAATGGACAAATTAGTTACTATCTCTACCCCTCAATATTCTCTTCTTAAAAAGGATAGAACGTAACTGTATTTTGTGCTTCATAGGGATATTGCAGTAATATACTTATAAAAATTTTTAACAAGTGATTCTGAAAATTCATGACACACTTTTAAATTGAATTTATATTAAGTTTCTCCATCATTTTCTTAATTCCATACAATCAAAAAAATAGATTAAGTCTTTATTTGTAGCACTTATTGATTTCCTAGGTTTAAATTATCATACTGGAAATTTGATATTCTACTCTCTCAAACTGTTAAGAACTGGCTGATGTACAACCGTCTGCTGTTTTGAATTTCAAATTATATAATGTATGGATAAAGCAGGATGATAACAAGGAGATGAGTTACCAAAAAAAAAAAATCAAGTTGGTAATGGGATTATTTTATAATGGTCTAGGTAAAAACAGATCACTTCCTCAAAAGAAATTAAGTTAATTAAAAGAAGCATGATGCTGAGATCAAGAGGACCAATACTCCCTGTCTTCTTTTCCCTGGATATGTCATTTGTAACTAGGAAATTTTGTTGAATTCTGGGTGTTAGATTTTAGGAAGGATAGTGATAAGCTGGAATATATTCACAATGACAACTGGACAGGGAGAGGCCTGGAGGCCTGGACACATCAGAAGCAGCTAAGGAATGTGGATGTTCATCATAAAGAGAAAGGGCTCTAGAAAGACAGGTTAACTTTTTTGGAGATTGCCAAGCAGAAGAAAGGCCATATTTTTTTTTCTTGGATGAATCAAGTGGTCAATAGCTGTTCAATAAGCCCTTCCTATCTGTCAGGCACTATGAAGATACAAGACAAAAAAATCAGGCAAAAATTCTATGATCTTTTATACTACTAAGAGGATGCAATATAGTCACAGATAAGCAAATGAAGGATATATATAAAATAAATAGTGATTGGAAAAGTAAAATAGCTTAATTAATTGAGAAAATTCCCATGAATGAGCTAGCACTTCAATTGAGTTTTGACAGTGTTCTAGGGGTCCAAGAGGCTAAGGAAGAGGAGTCCAGACATGATGCATGACCTATAGAAAGGTACAGATGTGAAGGATAGATATTATGCATAGGGCTTAGTAAGTAAACCAGTTTGTCTAGAATGTTGAGAATATGGGGAGAAGTAAGATGCAATCAGGCAGGCTTGAGCCATATTGTGAAGTACTTAAATGTCAAATAGAAGATTTATACTTCAACCTAAAGGCAAGAGGGAATCACTGAAGCTTCTTGAGCAGAGGGTTGGCCTGGTCAAGCCTGTGATTTAAAAATAACAAATTGACTGATAGGTGTGTGGCAGAAGTAGAAGATTTTTGCCATAGTCCAGGTGAGACCAGATAAGAGCCTGGCTTTGGAAAATTATAATGTACAAAGAGAGATGTTGAATATAAAAGATATTGAGAAGATATAATTGAACAAAGTTATCCTGTAAATGAATATGGGAGAAGGTGAGAGAAAAAAAGAGAAGAATCTTAGATAATTCCTAGTCTGTCATCCTGGGTAAATGGAAGAATTATGATGCCCTTGACAGAAATAAAAATGTTGGGATGAGAGGTGGGTATAAGGGGGAAAATGATTACTTTGGTTTGGGGCATGTTGAGTATGTTAGGCTTATTGGACATCTTGACAGAGATTTCAAGCAGACAACACATGCTGGGTTGTAGCTCAGAGAAAAAAGAAGATGAGAGTTGGATAAGTAGATTTGAGATTCAACTGCAGAGAGATGATAGTTGAATCTGTAGGAATTGATGACATCATTGAGACAGCATATGTAGAAAAGGAGGAAAGTGACCAGTGCAGAGACATGGGGTACTCTCACATGTAGAGCATAGTGAATTATGAACCTAAAAAGGAGTGGCAAAGAATCATTTGGACCAATACAAAGAGAACCAAGAAAGTATAGTGTTGTGCAAACCCATGGAGCATAGGGTATGAAAAAGGAGGTGGTGATCAAAAATTTTAAATATGTCTGAGGTAAAGAAGGACATAGACAGGGGGAAAAAGTTTAGTAATAGAGAGATCATTGGTAACTTTATAGACTGTGCAAAATTTTAAGAGGGTGAAAAAGCAGTGGAGGTGAGAAAGTAGAACCTACAAAATGTGTTCAGAATTTTCTAGAAATTTGTCTGTGAAATGATGATGAAAAATAGGACAGTAGCTTGAGGAGATAATTGTGTTTTGTTTTTTTCAAAGAATGAGGGAGATCTGGCTCTAGTTGTTGGAAATAGTCGATAAACCAATGTAAAAGAGGAGTTTGAAAATTAGGGAGAGTGAATGATTAAAGTATTAAGCTCCCTTAGGAGCCAGGAGGGGATAGAATCAAGAGTAGAAGTAGAAAATTTAGTCTTTGTAAGACTGAGACTGGAGCAGGGAGAGGAGCCAAGATGGCAGAGTAAAAGCAGTGACTTGCTTGAGCTCTCCCCCAAACCCCGGCTCTAAACAAATTCTAAAGCAGCAGAACCCACAAAAAGACAGTGAAAGAAATTTCCAGACCAAGACAACCTGTATGGTTAAATGAAAGGTATATCTTGCCAGTCTGGGAGAGGAATACCATTCGGTGTGGGTGAGCAGGCCTCATCGAACCAGGAGTAGGCCTCAGAGGACTGAATTGAGGGCAGCTGTGGCAGTTTCCTGACTTCTCAACCCATGAACACCAAAGACAACTTAGAAGGTCAGTGGGAAAAGTCTGTGACTGTGGTGAGAAAGAAGCGAGGTCCTAACCCCATTCCCGAGTGTGGCCCTGGGGCACCAGCTGCCTCCAGAGCTTCTGGCCCACAGACTGAGGGGGAATCCAGTGGCTGATCAGAGGGGGATTGCAGGGATCTCTCTACTGGGGAAGGATTCTCTTGCTTTGCCTGTACTTGGATCTGGCTCACAGTTCTGGGTGGCAGGCCTGGGGTGAGAAGGAGTGCTGGCATTGTGGAGCTTGTAGTGGCTGTGGAGAGACAATCTTCCTCACAGTTCCAAGATAGAAAAGAGTGCTTGTGGTCACTCATAGATCAGAGCACAGGCCAGGAAAGGAGTAAACACCTCACCCTTGATCATACCACCTTGGAAGAACTGAAAATTTATAGGTCCCTAGAAGTATCTCTGAGAACAGCTGCATGAAACCCCCTAAGCTTTGGATGCTACATTCTTCACACTGGAAGCAGACCTCTACCTTAACAAAGAGTTTATAACTCAAGTAATTGGCTGGAATCATGAGCAAGCAGTGCAAAAAGAGTCAGAACATAGAATCTTACTTTGGTGACAAAGAAGATCAAAACATACAACCAGAAGAAGACAACAAAGTCAAAGCTCCTACATCCAAAGTCTCCAAGAAAATATGAATTGGTCCCAGGCCATGGAAGAACTCAAAAAGGATTTTGAGAAGCAAGTAAGAGAAGTAGAGGAAAAACTGAAAGTGATGCAAGAAGATCATGAAAAACTAGTCAACAACTTGCTAAAGGAGACCCAAAAAAATACTGAAGAAAATAACACCTTAAAAATAGCCTAACCCAAATGGCAAAAGAGGTTCAAAAAGCCAATGAGGAGAAAAATGCCTTCAAAAGCAAAATTGCCCAAATGGAAAAGGAAGTCCAAAAGCTTACTGAAGACAATACTTCCTTAAAAATTAGAATGGAGCAATGGGAAGCTAGTGACTTTATGAGAAATCAAGACACTGTAAAACAAATTCAAAAGAATGAAAAAATAGAAAACAATGTGAAATATCTCATTAGAAAAACAACTGACCTTGAAAATAGATCCAGGAGAGAGAATTTAAACATTTTTGGACTATCTAAAAGACATGATCAAAAACAAAGAACCTAGATATCATCTTTCAAGAAATTACCAAGGAAAATTGCCCTGATCTTTTAGAACCAGAGGGCAAAATAGAAATCGAAAGAATCCACTGATCACCTCCTGAAAGAGATCCCCAAAGGAAAACTCTTAGGAATATTGTAGCCAAATTCCAGAGTTGCCAGGTCAAGGAGAAGTTATTGCAAGCAGCCAGAAAGAAACAAATCAAGTATTGTGGAAACCCAATCAGGAAAACACAAGATTTAGTAGCTTCTACATTAAGGGACCACAGGGTTTGGAATATAATATTCTGGAGGGCAAAGGAGATAGGGTTACAACCAAGAATCACCTATCCAGTACTTTATCTTGGATTTGCTTGGTCCTGACTCCATAGATGACAGGATTGAGAGCAGGTGGGATCACCACATACAGATTGGCCAGAAGGATATGGATATGTTGGAGTATGTTCCAAAAGGATAGGCCATAAAGGAGAATAAGGCAGATGTGTAAAAGGCTAGTATGACACAGATATGGGACCCACAGGTGCTGAGGGCCTTAAGATGGAAGACAGCTAGGAGGATTTGCATGTAGGAGAAAGCAATGGCTAAGATGTCCAAAAAGAGGATACAAATAGTGCCCAATCCATAGATAATATTAACTTTGATGCTAGCACAAGCCAGTAGAACAAGGCCCATGTGCTCACAGTAGGTGTGTGGGATGATATGGTTCCCACAGAATGGTAGCTGAAGGATCAGGAACACAAAGGGAATCATGGTGAGGAAAGACCTTAATACAACAATCACATCATGGTGATCACCCTGTTGGTAAGGACAGAGCCATGATGAAGAGGGTTACAGATAGCCACATTTTGGTCATAGGCCATGGATACTGGCACAACTGATTCCATGCCAGTAAAGTTGTAAATGAAGAACATCTGACTGAGACAGGCCCCAAAGCTAATTTCCCTCAACTTGAACCAGAAGATACTCAGCATCTTGGGAATTGTGGCTGTGAACAAACCCAGGTCAATACTAGGTAACATGGCCAGGAAGTAGAACATGGGTTGGTGGAATGTCTTCTCAGTCTTAATAACAAAGAAGATAGTGATGTTCCCCACAAGTGCAATTAAATACACAATGCAGAATGGAAAGCCAATCCAGATGTGGAAAGCTTCTCGTCCTGGGATACCCAGCAGCAGGAAGGAGAAGGAATGGAACTGTCTGTTATTGGTAGAATGCATCCTTTGTGTAATTGCTACTGGCCACGGTCACTATAGAATGATTTTCATTTAAGTTATTGGGCACTGATTCATCCTTTGTTTCTCTGTTATCATATAGATAAACAAAGAAAATGTAAGTTTCTTTCATTCATCAAACATGCAAGTTTTAGAATAATATAATCTTGGAACAGGATGGGAACTCAGAGGCTTATCCAACTTGAATCTCAAAATGTAAATCCCTGGAAATGACATCCCTAACAGGTGGAAATAAACCTCTATTTAAAGTTCTCTAGAAATGGGGAATTCAAAGTCTATTCCTCTTCCATATAGCTTGATACATTAGGGCATCTTTCTTTATATAGATTTAGATTGTCACTTTCTGTAACTTTCTTGCACTGAACCTAGTTCTATGTTTTAGGATCAGTTGATAGCCACCCAAAATTTGAAAATACCTATGTCCTATTCAGGTCTTCTCCAACTTAACCACCCTGAATTTATTTATCCTTTTTATGTATCACATAGATTTGAGTACTCAGATTATCTTTCTCTGAATATTCTCCATGTTTTTAACTTCTCCTTTTGAAATGTGGCAACCATAATTAAACACCATTCTCCAGACACTGCCTGAAAACAGCAAAGTATAACCATCCAATTCTTTTCTGCATACATTTCTTAAGCACTGAATATGTATTAGGCACTATATTCTTGGTGCTAGAGATTCAAAGCCAAAAAAAAAAAAAAAGCAAACATATAAAAATAGTTCCTGCTCTCAAGAAGCTTCCATTATAGTGGAGAATACTATAGCCACACATATAAGTAAATACAAGATTATTAGAAAAAGGCTTCAGAAAAGCCCTTCCATGAGCAATTTGGAACTATGCCCAAAGGGCTATAAAAAGGTACATACCCTTTGATCTAACAATAGCACTTCTAGGGCTATATCCCAAAGAGATCACACAAATGAGAAAAGGACCCACATGTACAAAAATATTTATAGCAGCTCTTTTTGTGGTGGCAAAGAATTGTAAATTGAGAGGATGCCCATTAATTGGGGAATGGCTGAGCAAGTTGTGGTATATGAACGTAATGGAATACTGTTGTGCTATAAGAAATGATGAACAGGTTGACTTCAGAAAAACCTGGAAAGACTTGTATGGTCTGATGCTGAGTGAAGTGAGCAGAACCAAGAGAACATTGTACACAATAAGAGCCACATTGTGCGATGACCAATATTGATAAACTTAACCCTTACAAGAATCTTAGACATCTCCAAAGGCCTTGTGATGGAAAATGCTATCCACATCCCAAGAAAGAACTATGGAAATTGAACTGCTGTGGTTCTTCTTATTGGTTCTAATTTTTACTTACAACATCACTAATGTGAAAATATGTTTAATAGGAATGTGTATGTATGGCCTATATGGGATTGTGTGCCATCTTGGGAAGGATGGTAGGGAGGAAGGGGGAGAAAAATTTTAAACTCAAAAGTGTATGGAAGTGATTATTGGTAAATCAAAATAAATTAATAAAAAAAATTTTTTAAAAAGCCTTTCCATATAAGCTGGTACATTGGATAAAATTTAAAGAAGGGTATGGATTCTATGACAGAGAGGTCTGGATTTAGTGCATTAAAAGCATGTGGGTCACCTTGTACAAGGACAATGAGATAGGAAACCAAATGTTGGGTTCAGGGAACAGCAAATAGGCCAATTTTACTCAGAGAGTTCATGAAGGAGAAGAATATGAAATATGTCTGGAATAATAGACTAGAACCAGATAAAGAAAGAACAAAAGAAAGAAACAAACAAATGAACAAAGAAAAGAAAAAGAGAAATAAAAGAAAAAAAGAAAGAAAGCTGATCCTTAAGGTATATGGAAGTGGGGGAAGGTTTAAAAAGGGAAATCAGAAAGAAAAGAGAAAAAAAAACTAAAACCTAAGGGACAGGTCTTAAATTGCCTCTGAGGCAACTGAGCAATGACTGAGCAATTTGTGGCATATGAATATAATGAAAGATATTCACCATAGGAAATGACAAAAGATACAATTTTAAAGAATGCCAGGTACATTGTACTGAGTGTAGGCTGAAATGAGTTGAACCAGGAGAACAATTTGTATAAGGATAATAACATTGCACAGAAAACAACAAAAACTTTGAAAGACTTAAGAACTCCAAGAATTCTCTAGTGATGAGACATATTACCCACTTCCTGATAGAAAGGTGATGGAAAAAGTTAGAAAGCCATATATTTTTGGATTAATTGTTCTTGACTATGCTTTTTTGACACAAGGTCTTTCTTTCACTTGATTTTTATTTAAAAATGAGGGACAATCTAGTGGATGGTGGCATGAGAAATAATAATGTCCTCTCCTAAAGGGAACCACCATATTTTTTTAATGCACAGAAAAGAAAAAATGAAGTTCTTATGAAAGCATGGAACAGCAGGACAGTTTTGGAAATAATGTTTATAATTTGTTTATAATTGTTTGTTGTTTTTTTTAAGCAAAGATATGCAATGGAGATACATAGTTTTCTAGAGAATCTGTTTTGTGTGTGTTGTATTGTGAGGATGGGAATGAACTTGCATGTGTGTATGGGTATTCAAATTTTTTTTTTTTCAGAAAAAAAGATAGATTTGGATATAGTATTTATTACCTATATGAGACCAGTCAAGTCTCTTAACTGTTGAGACATAATATGATCAGATATGCTGCTTAAAGAATGCTCAATTTCCTCATGTGTAGAATAGGGACAATAATACTTATGCTAGTAACCTCACAGAATTTTCATGAGAAAAACATTTAGTAAACATGAAATGTTGGAACAAGCACTGGGGCCCCCATTGAATGAGGCTAGGAAGTATCATAAAAGTTTTAGTTTTAGTGAATCATCACATTCACTTTAATAGTAAGAAAGTCAGTGGAGACCTTCAGCTTTGCCCTCCCTCATCTCTTGTGGTATTTGGGGGCTTTTTAAAATAATTTAATTTAATAAACACTTATCAAGTGCCTGCTATATGCCAGGTGCTGTTCTAAGCACTTGGGCTTTGTTGTGACTGCAAAATTTCAACATTTTTTTTCTTTCATGGAAGAGTATATGTTCTCTGTACGGTATGTTGTGGGTCAATAGAATCAATAAAAAGGGCTTCAAGTTTATCCTCTGCTCAGAAAACTGTAGCATCAGTTGAGAACAGTGTGAGTCTGCCCTCCCAAAGAGATGAAGAAATAAAAGAAAGTCACTCTCTGTATTACAAAAATATGATTTGGGGTCTCTAATGGAAAAGAACTGGGAAGTACTATGCTGCAGAGCCCTTTTGGGCCTACCTAGGTGAAGCTGTAAGACTGGTGAAAAGATAGTCGAAAGAATATGCCAAGTAACTCCCTGTTATATGATATTGACAGCTTGACTCTAGGTACAGGGGTGGGGAACCTGCTGTCTTGAGACCATATGTGGCCATCTAAGTCCTTAAGTGTGACCCTTTGATTGTATCCAAACTTCACAGAATAATTCTCCTTAATAAAAGGATTTGTTCTGCAAAACTTGAACTCAGTCAAAAGGCCAGACCCAAGGACCTAGAAGGCCACATGTGACCTTGAGGCCACAGGTTTCCCCACCCCTGCCGAAGAATAACAACCTCTAAGGACTCTGATCTAAAATCTAAAAAAGTCAAAAGAGTAACTAGAAGTAGCAGTGACACAAAGAAAAGGAGGCAGGGGTTGTAAAACTTCTCTAGGAGGCATCAAAAAGTCTGATGCAGCTATAGCAAGATAGCAGTTTTCAAGAGGCACTGCTTTGGAGAGAGAACTTCATTTAGCAAATGACAGCGTAGGAGACAAGGAGCTGTCCAGAGGAGTGTTTCACCCTCAACACCAGACACCTACGTCTAACATTACCTCAGAGTCTTATTTAGCCTGAAGAGGGAGAAATTGTTCCTTTTCCCCACCAGCATGTATCTGTTAGAGATTTTCTAATTCATTAAAGGGTTTGACAGTGATTATGATGTGTGCCTTCCCCTGGTAGTTGCTGTATTCATTGGTTTTAATTAACCATTTTACTCATTGATTTGTGATTCCAAACTACGCCTCTGAAACTGCACAGAATGGAGATGTCACATATTTTCCTTACATTGAACCTGAGTAAGATGGGGACATTAACCAAATGGGACACTTGTGATGATATAAAATGAAGCAGTCTTGTAGTATTGTGGTACTGGGCACACAGCTCTGTATATGAAAGCAGAACACAGGTTCTGAGTCTAACTCTGACACTTAACAGCTACATGCACACTAGCAAGTCACTGAAGTTAGTTCATCTTTGATTTTGTCATATGCAAAGTAGAAGTAACAGAACATGTGCTCTATGCTTCTCAGAGTGGTGAATGATGCATTTTAAAACAATAAAGAATGGTTCTCTAATTAGCTATTTGTATCTTTAGAAGAAAGAAAGTGCATATCATTTGTTTGCCCAAGGGCATGCATCAGCAGAAAAGTATAACTTGTTCCCAAAGAAGAAACATGAGAAGATAGCTTCCCAAGCGCCTTTATAGAGTTAGGTGTGGATAATATTGCAGATTATGACAAATTTTGTTTTCAATGTGTTGATCACTTATCCTATTCTTTTCCTCTTATCTTTTTACTTTGTTAAAAAAAAAAAAACGAATAACAACTATGGGACAGTTAGGTGGCACAGTGGAGCCTGGCCCCGGAGTCGGGAGGACCTGAGTTCAAATCTTGCCTCAGACACATAACAGTTACTAGCTGTGTGACTCTGGGCAAGTCACTTAATCCCAATTGCCTTACCAAAAAAAAGAAAAGAAAAGAAAAAGCTGTAATAAGTGATAAAACTGTGAGGAAAGAGAAACAAGGTAATGATGAGATGTAGGCAGTTGTTTTTGTTTTGGTTTTTTGGTTTGTTTGTTTTGTTTTTAAGTTTTAAAAATGTTAAAAAGGGAAAAAAAGAAGGCAAGAAAGTTATTGTTACATTTTGAGAAAATTTAGGAAGTCTATTATAAATAAATAAACACTGACTCAGGAGCCTCATGTGACTATGTCCCCAGTCTAACTAACAGAGAGTTTGTCATGACATTTATTCAAAAACCTGCCAAAAAGAATGACCAAAGACTGAGAATCTTGCTTCCAAAAAGTATGGAAAGCAAGAAGAATTTGGAGTAACTTCTAAAAAAACACTACATTTCTTCATTTGCTGTAATAAATAACAAATTTGCATGGACAATCTACTTTGGTTTTCATGCTAGAGGACATAGTAAAGGACTAAAGGAGTACCTATTAACTATAGGTAATCACACAAGTAAGGAGATCCTTTTCAACGCAATTCAATAAATGTTTATTAAGTATCTAGTATGTGTCAGGCATTGTGTTAAGCTACAAAAAGAGGATACAAAATGAGGCAAAAGACAATCCCTACCCTTAAGTAGCTTATAGTCTAATGGGGGAAGACAACATGCAAGCAAATATATATATATATATATATATATATATATATATATAACAAGCTATATACAGAATGAATAGGAAATAATTAATAGAAGGAAGGCACTGAAATTAAGAAGGTTGGGGAAATCCTTCTTTAGGAGATGAGATTTTAGTTGGGACATAAAGAAAGCCAGGAAAGTCGGTAATTAGAGTGGAGGAGGTAGAACACTCCAAGCATGAGGGACAGCCAGAAAGAATGCCAGGAGTCAAGAGATGAAGTGTCTCATTCATGGAACAGCCAGCAGGCCAGTGTTACTAGATCAAAGAGTAAGCATTGGAGAGTAAGGTATAAGAAGACTGGAAGGATAGGAGGGGGATAGGTTATGAAGGGCTTTGGATGCACAAAAGAATATTTTATATATGCTCTTGGAGTCAATAGGAAGCCAGTGGAGTTTACTGAGTGAGTGGGTGACATAAACAGATTTGTATTTTAGGAAAATCATGTTAATGGCTGAATTGTGAATAAATTGGAGTGGGGAGAGACTGGAGGCAGGCAGACCCACCAGCAGCCTATTGCAGTAATCAAGGTGTGAGGCAATGAGGCCTTGCTCTAGAAAGTTGGCAGTGTCAAAAGAAAGAAGGGGGTATATTGGAAGATGTTGCAAAGGTGAAATTGTCAAGCCTTGGCAGTAGCTTGGATATGAAGGAGAGTGTGAGGAATCCAAGATTACTAATAAATTGTGAGCCCAAGGGGCTGGAAAGATGGTGTTATCCTCTGTGATTAAATATCTGGAGGTTCAGAGCCCTGGAATTGAGCTGAGGACTGACTCACCAGGCCTTGTAGCAGAGGGCCTCCTGTGCCACTCTTGGCTGCAGTACACACCCTAGTTGACAAAGCCTTAAGGAGAGAGGCTTGATTCTAAAGCTACATACCTCTGGGGATAGCCTCCTTATGTGGCCTTTCTAAAACTGGTATTTAGGGAGAGACCCTGTGGCACAGGGCAAATGTTGCTCTAGGTTAATCCTTTGATTACCCAGGCAGATTGTTGATCATCAGGGAGTTATTGAATAGATTGGGGACCAAGGGATTCTAAAGTGTATGTGGGAGGAGTGACTATTGACATTGGTTGAGTCTGAATGAGCCCTTTGTCTTCCCATGTGGTTCATCAGGCAGGGGAGGGGCTATAGGAAGTAGCTGGTCTTAAATCTAAGTATGCCAGGCCTAGGTCTTAAACTATAGAGGATCACAAATTGGGGCTGGAATAGTCAAACTATGTCCTAACCCAGGCCTCAGATAGATAATATGTCCTAAAATGTAAAGCAGAGTTACAGGCCTATACTGGTTGGGTAACAATGATAATGGGTAAAAGTATGGTGGCAGACAGCTAGCTGGGGCAGCAGATGGAGCACTGGGCTTGGAATCAGAAGACTCATCTTCATAAGTTCATATCTGGCCTCAAACACTTACTAGTTGTGGGATGATGGACCAGTCATTTAAGCCTATTTGCCACAATTCCTCATCTGTAAGATGAGCTGGAGAAGGCAATGAGAAACCATTCCAGTATCTTTGCCAAGAAAACCCCAAATGGGGTTGTGAAGAGTCGTATTCAAAATGACTGAGCAAAAATAACAACAATAAAAATTATGATGATGATTAGTGTGGGAAATAGTGAGCAGGAAATGGGACCACAGCATCGTCAGAAGCAGGGCCGTCCAGAAGGAACAGATCCCACTGGAGTTCAAATGATTGATGCATATGGGTAGAATGATGTGAAAGCATAATGGACACATGGCATCATAGTTAATAGAAGGAACAGAATTTGAGGATAATATGAAGGATAAAGCAGTCAATTGATGCAATGCATTTACTTTTATATGAAAGGAAAAGATAACAAAGATAGTAGGATGAAATTTTTTATTTCTAAGTAAAATTATACTATCTGATTAAAATTATTTGTATTTAAAGCTCATTTGCACAAAGAAGACAAAGATTAAATATATTTTCTTATAATTACATAAAAACACATTTTGGACACTTTTTTCTCATACATTTGCAGCAAATAGATTTTTTTTGTTTTTCGGTCTTTTTTTTTTTTGTAACTAAAGCATACATTTGTGGTCCTGTAAAATAGCAGAACCTACATGCAAAGATAAGATAAAATGTCATTTTACTCTATAAATATTGTTTGTTGTACATCTGAGGGATTATATGGATACTCCAAGGGGAAAAGATTAATATGGGCAAAGAAATGACTCAATAGAAATGTAGGAACGTTTCCAGTCATTTACAAATAGTTAAAATTATGTATCATTTAGTACATTTGGTCATGATAGGTAGACACACACTTTTTAATTATTTTCCTTTTTTATTTGAAAAGTCTTTGGAATCTTAAGGTACTTTTATAACAAAGTTATAGAAAAAGTGATGAAATATGAAGTATGAATACTTAATCCTTTTTGAATTGCAAGCATCTAGAAACTGGTCTCTCCAAAGTTACTAAAGTTCTCTTAATTGTCCAATAAAATAGTCTTTTCTCAATCTTCCTACTTCTTACCTCTCTGCAATTTTTGACACCTTTAATCACCCGTTTCTCTCTAGGTTTTCATGAATATATTCTCTCCCACTTCTCCATCTATCTATCTGAGTAATCTTTGCCAGTTTCTTTTGATAGACCTTAATTGCAGTCACAGACACTAACATTGGGTTTCATGCAGGCCTCTGGCTTAGGTCCACTTCTCTTTCTGTACTATTATTACTTGGGTGATCTCATCAGCATCCATGCATTCAGTTATCATCTCTATACTGATGATTCTCATATCCACATACCCAGTCCTAAGCTCTCTGCTAACCTCTAGTCTCACATCTCAAGCTGCCTATTGGACATCTTGAACTTGATCTTTAGATATCTTAAACTCAATTTGTTCAAAACTGAACCTTTTATCTTTTCTCCAAATCTCTATATGCTTCCTAACTTCCCTATTCCTGGTGAGGGAAAAAAATCACTGTCCTAGTCACTCAGGCTCTTAACCTGGTGTCATCCTCAAAACCTCACTATCTCTCATCACCCCACATCAAATATGTTGCCAAGACCTACTGATTTTATCTTTGTAATACATCTCTCACATATGTCTCTGTTTCTTCTCTCAAATTTTCATCATCCTGATGCAGTCCCTCATCACCTCACACTAGGACTATTTTAATAATCTGTTGATGCCACAACTCTCTCCTGACTCTAGTCCTTCCACTCAGCTATCAAGGTGATCTTCCTAAAGATCAGGTCAGAACTTGTCACTCCTCTGCTCAATAATTCCAGTGGCTCACTATTGCCTCTAGGATCAAATACAAAATCCTCTATTGGGTGTTCAAAGTCATTCATAACCATTTCTTTCTCCTTGCCTTCCCATCAGTATTATGATCTTCTACTCATAACTCCAGGAATATTTTTCTGGCTGTCAGCCATGCATGGAATACTCTTCCTCTTCATCTCCACCTCCTACATTCCTTAGCTTCCTTCAAGTCTAAACTAAAATTTCATCTTCCAAAGAAAGCTTTTCCTGATTCCTTTTAATTCCATTGTCTACTCTTTGTTGATTATTTCCATTTATTCATTTATATAGATTGTTAGTACATAGTTGTTTGCATATTATCTCTCCAAAGGATTTTGAGTTCCTTAAGAGTAGGGATGTATTTCCAGATTAGAGTTATGAGAAAGAAGTGACTAGAAATACTGTCACATGAAGATCATTTGAAAGAATTGTACATTTTTAACTTGGAGAAGAGAAGATTTGAGGGAGCCGGGTATGATAAGTGTCTTCAACTCTTTGTAAATCTGTCATTTAGAAGAGTAATTTGTCTTGTTTTTTATTATGGTGTACTGGATAGGGAATTAGATGTGGAGTTAGGAAGATCTCAGTTTGAATCCTGGTTTAAATAATTACTTGCTGTGTGGCTCTAGTCAAACTTAATACTCCTTACCCTGATTTACCTCAACTGTGAAATGAAGTGATTTGAATTTATGACTTGTAGGGTTACTTTATGCATTCAATTTAGGATCCAATGGTCTCATGATCCCAAGGGCAGAGCTAGGAGCCATGGATAGAAGTTGCAGAGAATAATATTTCAGGTCAATGTGAAGAAATAATTATAACTCTCAACAATTATAACTGTCTATATGATACAGAGGAGGAAGAATGGGGTCCCCCTCTCTGGAGATCTTTAAGTGGAGTTTAAATGACTAGGATTCCTGTCTAGTTGTGATTAAAGCTAGGTGGCCTCTGAGATATCCTTTCACTCTGAGGTTCTATGATGGTCTTCATGGACCTGTCCAACAGAGAAGCTTTCTGTTCTGCTGGAGTCACAGTCCAAGAATCATTTCTATTTAGTTTCATGGAAAGGCTTCTCATCTACACAGAAACATCTCCCCTGCCTATACAGTGGCATATAATGACTTTACTAAGTTTTCTTATTCCCTAAACTGATATCCTTTATTATCCACACTGCTCTTCCCAGTCACCCAATAATTACTTTTTTTTTCTTTTTACCTTCTTCCTCTTCCACACTTTCCTTCTCAGAATTCCTGTCTATTCAGAAACCCCTAGCTTCTTCTCTAAAGGAAGACTATCTCAGTTTCAACTTCTCTTTGGTTGGTATTCATGGCTTTATGGTCTCATATGCTGTCTAGTATCCTTTTATAGGGACCCTGACTTGTTTTTACTGCTTTAAATAATAGAACAGTCTATTGTTTCTTCTCATATGGGCAGCTAGGTGGCAAAGTGAATAGAGTTCTAGGTCTGGAGGCAAGGAGACATGATTTCAAATCTAACCCCAGACCCTTGTTAGCTGTGTGACCCTGGGCAAGTCACTTAACCTTTATTTGCCTCAGTTTCTTCAACTGTAAAATTGTGATAACAGCACCTATCCCACAGGTTTGTTATAAAAATCAACTAAGATTTTACTGGTAAAGCACTTGACACAGGGCATGGCATATAGTAGGAACCATATAAATGTTTGTCTTCCCTTCTCAATTTATTCTTTAGTCATGTACTCCATGCATGTTTTCCTGGAGAATATCCCAGAAGCTGACTTGAGACGTCTAGGTCTTTGTTATTCCTTAGAAGTAAAGTGTTAATGGAAAGGATATCAAGGACTGCAAATTACTCATCGATATAGAAATTTTTAATAATGGAGAAAGAAAAAAAAATTAGATGCTGTTAGGATCTAAATTGTTGAATATAAAAGAGGATCAGAGATACCAAAGTGGTCTACGAAATTGTACATATTAGGGCAAGTGTTTATTTTTTTTAATTGAGCTAAAAGATAACAGGTAAAAGAATATAATGGGAAGGAATCAAAGAAGGCATGAAAGGAATTTAGAAATCAGAGTGAAACTGGGTCATGGACTTTGACATTTGAGGTGCTCATCACCAGTAACTGAGAGAAAGTAAAATAAGGTTTTTTTCAAAACTACTCACAAGTGAGTGTAGGGAATGACCTATTCTGAATTCACAATTTCATTCAAAAGGATACCAATATTTTCCCTGCCTGGGGCATTAGACCATATGTCAGGGTCCACAATATGGACAGGCAGTTCAGAAGAATCAGTCTTATAGAATTAGAGTTAATTACCAAGGTGTCCAGGCCAATATGGTAATTAGCCCCTTATAAAATTGTATCACTATAGGACTTTTAAAAGGGATGTCAGGAGAAGAGTGGAGTTATTATTCTTGTTAAGAGGCATCTCCTGGTATGATCATTATGGTTAACCTGTGAATATTCCCCTAAGGATCCCTGGAAAGTGCAAATTAAATGTTGGAGTTCCAATTCTGATTTATTTTGTGAGTAATATCTTTAACACCTTTTCCCGGATCTGCTTGGTCCTAACCCCATAGATGACAGGGTTAAGCATGGGTGGGACAACGACATAGAGATTGGCCAGAAGGATATGTATGTAACGAGGGACATTCCGGCCAAAGCGATGCGTCATGAAAGAAAATAGGGCTGGAGTATAAAAGGCCAAGATGACACAAACATGGGAGCCACAGGTACTCAGGGCCTTTAGCCTGGCATCCTGGGAGGGGAGGTGAAAGACAGCTTGGAGAATCTGTACATAGGATAGAGCTATAGCTACAATGTCCAACAGTAGAGTCCCAATAGCACATAGACCATAGACCATATTGACTCTGATGCTTGCACAAGCCAATCGAGCAATGCCCATGTGTTCACAATAGGTGTGAGGAATGACATGATTTCCACAGAAAGGAAGTCGAAGGATCAGGAACACAAAGGGAATCACTGTGAAGAAAGACCTCACTGCCACCCCAATGCCCATCAAGGCCACCACCCTGCTGGTGAGGACAGTACTGTAATGCAAAGGATTGCAGATTGCCACATAGCGATCATAGGCCATAGATGACAGTACAGCTGATTCCATTACAGTGAAGATATGTATAAAGAACATCTGGATGAGACAGGTACCAAAGCTGATGTCCCTGAGCCTGAACCAAAAGATGCCCAGCATCTTGGGAATAGTGGCTGTGGATAGGCCTTGATCAATGGTGGCCAACATGACCAGAAAGTAGAACATGGGCTGGTGAAGTGTCTTCTCAGTCTGGATCACAAACAATATGGTGATGTTTCCCAAGAGGGCAACAAGATACACAATACAAAAAGGGAAGCCAATCCAGATGTGGAAATTCTCCAGTCCTGGAATTCCCAGTAATATGAAAAAGGGGGGATGGAACTGAGTATCATTGGAATGGGGCATCCTTTTGGTTGTTGCAGATGGCTATGGTCATTGCAGATGACTTTCAATCACTGGAAAGGATTCAAATGTTATCACTTAATCCTTCTGCATTCCTAGAGAAATATAGGAAAGTTTGTTTTTTTAACACCTCTAGAATAATAATAAAAAAAATAACAACTCCGAATCTGACAGGACTTCAGAAATTAGTATCTCTTTAAACATTTGCCTAAACACAAACCTGCTTATGACTTATTTAACAAGTAGTCATGTAGCATTCAAGTAAAGTCCTCACTTCCTCCCAAGTCAGGCTGTTCCCCTTTCAGATAGGCCTAATTCTTAGGAAGTTGATATTTACATTGATCTAAATTATTCAAATCTTGAACCTCTACCAATTCTGCCTAGTTCTGCCCATTTAGAAATTCTTCTTATGTAGGACAGATATCCAATAGTTGAAGACAAGTCTTCAAGTCTTATTTTTTCCCTCCAACCTAAATATCCTGTTTCTTTCCCCTACCTTGGAAAGGCTTTAATTCTTGTCACTTGAAAATGCTCCAATATGTCCATGTCAACATTCTTACATGTGACACCTAAAATTGAATACAATATTACAAATTGTACTTCACCAGAACAGAATATAGGTACAGTATTACCTCCCTCACATTTCTATTAAATCAGTTTAAAGTTGAATATTAGTTTTGATGTCTATTCCATAACACTGACTTATAGTGAGCTTGTATTCCACTAGAAAAAAAAAGATATCTTTTTCTTTTTGAAATGAGTACAATTGTCTAGTCTAATTCTCCCTTACCTTTAGTTGTAGGATTTCTTTTAGCATTAACATGAAAATTTTACACTTATAAATATTTAATTTTTTTATATTAGATTTGTTTCATCATTTTCTCATCTTGAATTCTGTTTGGAACTTGACAATCATTCAGTGTGCTAATTATCCTCCCAAATATGTCATTATTTAATTATCCAAACCTTCACAGTTGACTGAGAAAAGAGCACCCTACATGAGGTTACACTCTTATAATACCCTAAATACACCATCCATTAACATGTGGCAAAATAAGATAGCAAATATAATAGCATCTTCTATGGCTTAATCCTCTTTTTCCAACAAGTCTCTTCAAAAATCAAAAGTCAGAAAGACCTGTAAATTTGGAAACCTCAGTAAAATCACCTGTCCAGCAGGTGATTGGGAAATTCTGCTCCCCCCAAGTCTCTATCCTCCATATAGGAATGCACACAGAAGTCTAGAGAAAAGAATGAGACAAATTTTACTCATGGTATACTATGCCCAGCTCAAATCTTGAATATTGTGCTCAATCCTGGGCATCATATTAAAAAAAAAGTATTGAATTTATACTGTACCTACAGGAGGAAGAAAATAATTTCAAATGACTTGAAATGGTCAAAAATATTAGTTTAAGAAGTATTGATATTGATATAGTGCTAGTATGAAATTCAAAAGTCATGACCACACTGTTACTTATGTCTGTTGTCTCTATTTTTTTTTTCATCTTTTCAGGTAGATAAGATTAGGGATTGTGATATCCTTGTGAATTTCACAACGTTAGGAAAATGAGCCAACCAGAAATTCAGGAGTTGGAATCCATTCCAGGATGTACCAGAAGTCAAACAGTAAAGAATAAAGATCTATTGACATACTACTTGATCTAGTCTAGCATGAGCAGGGATGCATATTCATCCACCCAATAACCATACTGCATTTGGAAATTTAACTTGAAGGGATAAACATCATGTAGAAACCATATTTAATCTTATCCCAATATTTCCAGAGCCTGAGATGGTATAGAGAAAGTGTACATCCAGGAATTTGAAGAAATCATAACTTCGGCTTTTGCTAAATTTTCTTGGCAAATGTGACTTTCTAAAAGCTAATCATTTTAATTTGTGTTAATTGGATAAATGAAAGTGGATCACTTATCACTTAGGCTTAGCAATAGAGGGAGTTCACTGAAATGGGGGCTTGACCCAATATTATTAGTTAGACAACCCCACCACTCAGAGGTGCCCTAGAGATATCAAGAGAGTCAGAGACACAAAGCAATAGAGGAGAAGAGGTAGAGGAAATAAGCATAAATCATTGAGCAAAGAATTGTGAACAGTTTCTCAATGTCTGAGAAAAGATATTCCTCTGAGACATTTGACTGCAGATTCACTTTATTCTATCACAATTTTAGTCAGTTACTCACAATGGAAAAGAATGTTTAAGTTCTTTCTTTGGAAAAACAAAAAGTAAAAAACAGAGCTACAAGAGAACTTAACATTTGATTCAATATTCTACTCTAGGTGAAACAGAATGATGTAAAAGAATGGCTTCTGGATTTAGAGGTAGAGTACCTGTGTTCAAATTTTGACTCCACTTCTTACTATCTGTGTGATCTTCCACAAGTCATTTTCCCTTTCTGAGGCAAGTTTTGCATATAGAAAATGTGGAGATTGAACTCAGTGATTTTCTAAGGTCTCTTCTAGCTCACAATCCATATACTAAACCATATATCCTATTGGAATCCCCTCTGCAGCATTCCTAACTAGTCATTCAGTCATAAAGGCAGAATTTAATTCAGAATTTTTTTTCCCTACACTGAGATATTTTTTAATCTGCCTTTCTGTAGTGTGCCCCTTTTCTGTTTTGGGTTTTCCCTTCTGGGTTCACATAAGGTAAACAAGTTCACCTCTTCCTGTAATTTTTTCCCTATAAATCACTTAAATAAAAACAAATGTAACATAATGGATCAATTCTTTTTATTCAATGTTCAAGCAAACTTCTGGCCCCTTTCCATTTGCTGTCTGAAGAAAACCTTTCTTTATTCCTTACACTGTTCACTCCTCAGTCTGGATCCCTTTCCTCCCCAAATTTTTCCATCCTTTCATGACATGCACTATTCGCCTCCCTCTGGCTACATAGAAATAGTTACAGAACTATGTTCAGGGTAAACAGATGAGAAAGCGCCACTCACCCTTCTTTGCAGAGGTGGGGGTCTATGGATGTGAAACATTGCATGTACCATCATAATCAATATGTTGATTAGTTTTACTGATCTTTTTTTTTCCCTTCTTTCTTTTATATCTCTTAAAATGGACCATTCACTGGGTAGCAGGAGAGCAAGGGTATATTTAGAAATGAAAGTAATGTAAGATCAAAAATCAATAATTATTAAAGAAAAGATAAAACTGCTAAGGTTAGAAAAAATAAAACAGGATTCCATTTTTTTGACTCACCAAGACTGATACCAGAAGGAAATCTTGTATCTGTCTTGACATCACTCTGCTGACCTCTAAATAGGTATGAAGAGAGAGACTTTATAGTGTTGTAAAATATGTTGAATGTCTTCAGCCTCAAAACTCCTGAACACTCCCTACGGTCTCTCCTTTGGGAAAGGGAAAGAGTCCAAAGGGTGGTTTTAATAACTAACAAACACTCTTCCCATCTGAGAGCTATTGTAGACCTTGGGATCTGCCTTCAGGGCTGGGGAGTGTTGAGAGAAGGCCTGTTTCTGAGCTAAGAGGTCTCAACTCTTCTCCAAGTAAACTAGAGGAAACAGGTGAGAAAATTTAGGCAGAGGGGCCAGGATTCAGAGAATTGCCTAGGGGAAAATGGAAAAAGGAGCTAGACAAGGGCAACCTGAACCCACATGAACTGAGGGCACAGTGAATATTACATCATTAAAATATTACAATTAATGAGTTTGCTTGAAAAATGTAACCTCAGAAAACATTTTGCTAAACTACCTTTTCATTATTAACACGAAGTAGGGCATAAAACAACAAGCAGTGGACTAGGTAAATATTTTCATTTCACAACTCTAATAGAGGGTATTTTGCACAAAAGCCAAGTAGAAGAGGGCCTCCATTGTAGATTTTGAGTTTCTGCAGATGGACCTTTATTTACATGATGTGTTGACTTCCTCAAGTCACAGAATATTACAGGGTCACCTCAGAGAAATAGATAATTAGTGAAAAGGTAATGGATTATCAATAAAAACAGGAAAAATCAAATGGATGAAAATACCTACTGGTCAGTCTATAATATGTAGTTGGATAACTATCTAATTAAATTATATATGAGTATATATGTTCTGGACAATCTCTTCTAATAGACACTGACAGGCCTAGAATTGAACAGAGGAAGAAAGAAGGTTAAATTTTCTATGAATGCTGTGTACTATTTTTAATGATACTCAGCACAAAGAGATATTTTTTAAACACAAATGATTTTTTTTCTAGCCATGGTTCTTGGTTGGGAATCTTGGAACTAGTGTAAGGAACTTGAAATGTAGGTGATACAAATGGCAATGAAAAGACACATTGTGAACTCAGATGGGCTGCAGCTTATTGCCAATGTCTACCTATGAACAAGAAGTGATGTAGGGGTTATCAATGAGAAAATATATGATTATGGAAAAATAAGTGGATTACCATTGTGGGAAAAGCCAGGGAATAAGAGATGGAGTGTCAGATAGCTTCATTGTTACCTAAGAACTATTAAATAATATTAACTAAAGAAAGGCCTCCAACAAGTTGAATGGACCTCCCATCAGGGTGTTGAGAGTATCTAAGGAAGAACATGGTCAAGAATCACACAGGATGGAAAGTATGAGTGTCTTAAACAAACACGACTGAAGGAATTATACATTGATGAAATCTGAGCAGAGAGGTAATGAGGTCAGATAAAAGCCTGGACTGAGATCACATCTTTAGTCCAGATATAATATATAGGATCTCATATCCAGAAAGGACCTGAGAAGTCAGTTAGTTCAACCAATACCTAAACAGTAATACCCTCTCCACTATACCTTTCAAGTTGTCAGGGAGGCACCTAGGTGGTATAGAGGACAGAGCATTGAACCCAAAAGTCAGGATGACCTGAGTTCAAATGTGGCCTCGGACATTTATTACTAGCTATGAGAACTTGAACAAATAACATCCATTCTTAGCCTCAATTCACTTACCTACAAAATCGGGATAATAATAGCACTTACTTCACTGGCTCAAAGCATAATTATCAAGAGATAATAATAAGTGGATAATTATCAAGAAATAATATTTATGGTCATTTGCCAACATTAAAGCAATATGCAAATACTAGTCATTATTATTATCATCATCATAACTCAGCCTATACTAAATGACTTTACATAAAAAGAAATTCATCATCTCCTATAAATCTTCATTTTCTGATAGTATCAGGACATCCTTTCCCAAGAAACAAAGACGTTAGTCATTTTAAGTTTTGGGCTGATTGTGGAAAGATAGCCTGGTCCCCTTTTCCTAGGTCTATTCAGTCCTGATCCCTTCGAACAGTGAAGGGTTTAGTACATATGAATTGAGCAGCAGGATATGTATATTTTGAAAGATATTCCAGTCAAATTGATGGATGAGTTATAAGAATACTAAGCCATAGAATGACAGCTTGATACAAATATGAAATTTACAGTTGTTGAGGATTTGAGGCAGGCATCTACAGAACTTAAGCAGCTCATAGTTAAGTAAGAAGAATGATGTGGTATTAACAGAACATTAGCCCCAAGATGAGAAATACCCTTTTGATGAGGACAGAGCTAAATTTCAGAAAATTTTAGATAGTCACATAGTGCTCATAGGGAGAATAGACTCAAGGCATACAAAAATAGAACTGCAGAACATCTGGGTGAGTCAATCATCAAAGCTGACCTGTCCCAGGCTCAACCAGAAGATGTTCAACATCATGGGAATGGTGGTCATGTAGGGTCCATGTACATAACCAACATAACCAGGAAGTAGAACGTGAGTTGATGGAATTTCTACTCAGTCCAGACCAATGTCAGAATGAATAGGTACATAAATATGGAAGGGGAAGTTATTACCATTATAATTTTTCCGATGTTAATCAGTTCATTGTTTTCATCGTATTATGTAAATCAAAATCTATCAATGGCCCCTCATCCTGTATATTCTTGTCTCCATCTTCCCATAAGTTCCAGAAAAAAATAGACTTATGTCAAACTAAGCTGAATGATGCCAGTATCATTTAGAGTTGAAACTGAAAGGATCTCAGGCTTTATATGTCACTATCTACAGTAGGCTAATTCTTTGTATATTCTTCATATTAGCACAGTTGACAAAATCCCACTTTATTTACTGTTTGTTGACTACTAAATATATATGCATATATATAATGTATATGTATGTATGTATTTATGTATTTGATCTGGAGAAAATTCACCCTTATAGAATTACTCTCCAAGTAGGTTTCTCTCATGCATTTGTTAAGATCATAAATAATTCCATGATAGTTGTAACAACAAAGACAACTATTACAACCCTTGAACTAGAAATATAGAAAGACAAAATATAAGGAAGATAAGTTTGTTGAAGGTAAATTTGCCACTGCTTTTCAACAATTCAATTTAACCAACATTTATTGAAATGCCTATATGCCAGTCATTGTATAAGTTGTGATTACAGAGACATCCATAGAACTATCCATTTCCTCAAGATTTCTTTCTTCTCTTGGGTCAATACTACAAACATGTGGATAAGTAAATGCAAAATATACAAAGGGTAACACATAATTTGTGCTTTGGCAGTATATGTCAACCTTATTCATCCTCCAAAGTCATTCATTAATAGGACCCAGCTGTATACTGATTAGCAATCACCTGGGAATTCTTCCTTCCACTTTATGACCCCTGGACTCTAAAAGAATATTCTTCAATTAAGTTCTGGGCTCCTGTCGCCACTTTCTGGCTATTCATGTTCTTTTAAATATTGTGCTACTGGGGCAGCTAGGTGGCTTAATAGATAAAGCACCAGCCCTGAAGTCAGGAAGACCTGAGTTCAAATGCAGCCTCAGACACTTGACACTTACTAGCTGTGTGACCCTGGGCAAGTCACTTAAACCTGAGACACATACATTCTCTGTATGTATATATATATATATACACACACATACACACGTGTGTGTGTATAGCTACTCAAATTTCACATAATATGAATAATGATAATAAACATTTTACCAAAGTAATAAAAACACTGCAAAACAAAAGAATTAATGTGTTAACCTTAATTCTTATTCATATAACCACCAGCTCTCATTTTCTTAATCCAATCTAATCTATACCAAGGTCAACACCTCCCCACACTTACCAACAGGGATACAAGAAGAGTATAGACAAAATAATAGGATGCTCATTTGCCAAGTCATCATAGAGAACATGCCATTTTCATGATGTGGGAGTCACTTAGTTTTGTCATAGGACTTCTGACTGAGTTCTGATCTACTTTAAATGCTGCTTTCAATACTACTACTACTACTACTACTACTACTACTACTACTACTACTACTACTACTACTACTACTACTACTACTACACACATTGCCTCCTGAGCTTTATCAGTCCTTGATCTTCTCAATATATTTACTGACACCTTCTGGATCATTAGACTGCAAGCTCCTTGAGGGCAGAGCTATCTTTCTTTTTACTTACATTCCCACTGCTTTGCATTGTGCCTACCTCATAGAAGATGCTTAAGAAATGTATACTGAATTTAAGTGACTTGGTTTGGATGAGGCTACCCCACAAAAGGAACCGTATAGCTATTATGGTCTTGTAACACAGACAAGCATGCACATACACATAATTAAAAATGGCAGAGGGAATTGGATGGCTTGACATCTTAGAGTCACTACTGGTTTTCTTCCAATCTGGTCCCATCCAAAAGTCTTTTCAAAAGTCTTTTCCTTTACCAACAAACATGTCTTGTCAGCTACTTTTGCCTGCCTTTCACCTCAAATTGCAAACCAGGAAAATGAAATTGAAATTACAGGACACAGTTGCTTTGTGTTACAAGTTTTTATTAGAGCTTTCTAATTTATCAATTCTGAAGTCTTTTTTAAAAATTTTGAAATTCTCCTTTTTTCTTCTAATTTTCAATATTTGTTGTTTTGATTATTTTGGTTGATAATTGGTTTATTTTCTAGTATTTTAAATTGAATGCCCAGATCATTGACACTGTTATTTTTCTATTTTGCTAATATACATTTTCATAGATGTACATCTTTCTATGTAGCCTAAAAGTTTTGGTTTGTTGTGACATCATTATCATTACCTTTAACATAATTACTTATTATCTTTCTGATTTTTATTTGACCCAACCACTATTCAAGATGTCATTAATTAATCTTCATTTAGACCTTTATCTTGTGCTCATTTCTTTTCTTCTTTACTAATTTTATTGTGTCACTACATGCAAAAGATGCATTTAGTGAATTTTCCTTTTAACCTTTTTTGTTTCTTTTATTTCCTAATATGTGATCAATTTTTGTTAAAGTAGCATCAGTTGCTGAGAAATTTTTGCATTTATGATATTCCAATTCAGTCAGATACTCATTTGCTGATATTGTACTGATTGCATTGTCTCAGCTGATTACTTAGCACTCTAAAAAGGACCCTAAATCACTAAAAATAATTTGGACTAAAAGTTTATATAGGGAAAACAAAGTAGATTGAAGAATGTCTATTTTCATTATCTGCTCAATAGACTTTAACTTGGACATCCAACTACATAAATCTTGGACAGATTAATAATGAACTTCAAATCTAATAGAAGCAACAATCACATTTGCTAAATTGTTCTATATACTTTCATTGACTGCATACTTCTTGAAATAAAAGAACCTTTTTGGAGGGTTTTGTAGAAAGGTCAATCTGTTCAGGTCTGAGTAAGACTAAACTTCTGAGGTCCTATCAAAATTTGAATTTCCATAATGGCATTATTTTATGCTTTTTTTCTATTGAATTTATTTTATTTGCTTCTACTTATTGTTCCAGCCTTTCAAAATCTTTGTAGATTCTACCATCTAATATATTCATTATCACTTCTGGCTTTATGTCACACTAACATTTGATAAATATGCCATCTAAGACTACAGCCTAGTCTCTGGTAAAAATGTTGAACTGAATAGGTACAATTACAGATCCTTATGGCCCTCTTCTAGAGATCTACCTCCAATTTGGCATTGATCATCACACTTTACATCCTTTTGGCCCCCAAGTGTCATTTCCACTCAACTATTTGCATTCAATCTATGGAGCTAGATCCAGAGGAGTTGGATTTAAACCACCTTTATAACCTTAGACAAACCATTTTAACCTTTCTAAGTTTTAGTTTCTTTATCTATTCATGTTCTAGATTATGTCCCTTCCAGTTCTAACTTCTTTTTTTAGTGAGTTCTTGTACTTCCTTTTCCATTTAGTCAATTCCATTTTTAAGGAGTTATTTCCTTTAGTAAATGTTTGTGTATGTTTTTCCCATGCTATTGACTTTTTTTCATGATTCTCATATATTACTTTCTTTTCTTTTCCAAATTTTTCTTCTACTTCTCTAATTTGCTCTTTAAAATCCTTTTTAAACTGTTGCAGAAATTCTTTTTGGGCCTGAAACCAAATTACATTTTTTTCTTTGAGGCTTCACATGTAGCCATCTTGACACTATTGTCCTTTTCTAAGTTTATACCTTGATCCTCCCCATTGCCATAGTACCTTTCTGTAGTCAAGCTTTTTTTTTTTTAATTTTTTGCTCATTTTTTCCTGTCCTTTTTTGTAACTTTGTGTTTTTTATGGGAGAGTTGGGCCCTGGTCCTGCCCTGTCCCATGCTTTTTGTGCTGAAGTTCTGGGTCTTCCTGCTAGCTTTCAGTGGGCTTCTGGGCTTAGCTGCTTGATTTCTCTGCATGGTAGGCTTCCCTTCTGGCTTGTACTCAGCATTGGGCCTCCCTGTTGGCCTCTCCTGCCTGTGAGGTTTAGCTCCTGTCCTGCTTTAGGGGTGGGGCCTTGCTGCTGGGTTGCTGTGTTTAACAGTCTTTCTGGTGGCTGGCCCTGAAGGAAGGATCTTGTTAACTGGTCTGCCCCAGGGGTGGGGCCCTGCTACTGGGTTGCTATGGAAATAAGGTCTTTGCTGGTAGGCCCCAGGGGCAGGGTCTCACTGTTCAGGCCAGCCTAGGGGTAGAGCTTTAGGGGTCAGCAAGGGGGTCAAAGCTTGTGCTGGAGGGGGTGGATCCTTGCTGTGCTGCAAAGATTGCTCACTTGCCTAGGGACTGCTGGTTTGCAAGAGGGCAGGGCCTCATAGTACTGCAGGCTTGGAGCCTTGCTGTAGGCCCTCTACTGTGAGTCTGGAAGTTGCTGCTCTTGGGCTATGCTTCCCTCCCATCCCAGTGAGACAGACCTTTCCTAACATACTGGTAAACTGCTTCCCTGCTACTGGATCAATTCTGAGGCAGTTATTCTAGTTGTTTGTGGGGAAATTTTGGGATGGCTTCAGAGAGTTCCTTCCTCACTCCACTATCTTGGCACCAGAAGTCCTCTACAACATCACTTGTACACATGAAATCATGCAAAATGTATTTCCTTATTAACCATATTTCCAAAAAAAATTAAAAAATAAAGAATGTTAGATAATTACACTTCAATTTGCACTCTGAGTTCATCAGTTCTCTCTGGGGGTGCATATCATTTTTACATAATGAGTCTTTTGGAATTATCTTGGTTTGTTGTATTAATCAGAGTAGCAAACTCTTTTTATAGTTGATCATTATTGCAACATTGCTGTTACAGTACACAATGATCTCCTGGTTCTTCATATTTCATTTTGCATCAGTTCATACAGGTCTTGCCATGTTTTTCTGAAACTTCCTCATCATTTTTTTATAGCACAATACTACTCCATCACAATCATATAACTAAACTTGTTTAGCCATTCCTCAATTGATGGGCGTCCCCTTGATTTCCATTTTTTTGCTACCACAAAAAAAGGCTACTGCAAATATTATGGTTAAATATAGGTCCTTTTCCTTTTTCTTTAATTCCTTTGGGGTCAAAGGGTATACACAATTTTATAGCCTTTTGGGCATAGCTCCACATTGCTCTTCAGAATGGTTGGACCAGTTCACTACTCCACCAGCAATTTATGAGAAAATTTTCCCTCATCCCCTCCAGAATTTTTCATTTCTAATAGGTGTGAAGTTGTCCCTCAGAGTTGTTTTAATTTGCCTTTATCTAATGAATAGTAATTTAAAGCATTTTTTCTCTCATATTATGATATCTTCAATTTCTTCTGAAAACTGCCTGTTTACAGCCTGTGATCATTTATAAATTGAGTATAGGCTCTTAATTTTATAAATTTGACTTAGTTTTATACTCATTATATATTTGAAAAATTAAGCCTTTATCAGAGAAACTTGCCGTAAGATTTTATTAGTTCATTGTTTATGGAACCTTTTAGCATAATATAGTTCCCCTAATTATCTCTTTTAATTAGGTCTATTTTTGCTTTCCCTTGGTCTGAGATCATGATTGCTACCACTGCATTTTTTAATTTAGTTGAAAGAGATTCTTTTCTAACCTTCTATTTTAACTCTGTGTGTGCCTTCTTATTTCAGATATGCCTCTTGTAAACAACATATTGTTTGATTCTGCTTTCTAATCCATTATGCTATCTGCTTCTGATTTATGGGTGCACTTATCCCATTCATATTCACAGTCATCATTACTAATTGTGTATTTCTATCCACCACATTTTCTTCTGTTTCTTCCTCTCACTCTTTTCATTCTGTCCCACCTCAAATCTCTATTCTGCTTCTAACCACTGCCTTCTTTAATCAGCCTTCTTTCTTATCACCCTATCCTTTGTCTTATTCCCTTTCCCTCCTCTTTTCCTGTTAGATAAGTTAAATTTCTATATACACAGCCAAGTATGTGTGTGTGTGTGTGTGTGTGTGTGTATAATATTATATATATATATATATATATGTACATATATATGTATTTAAACAAATTCAGATGGGAATGAGAATTAAGCATAGCCCACCACTGCTACCTCTTTCCCTTCCGTGGTGAAAGCTCTTCCTTGGGCATCTCTTTTATGTGAGAAGAATTTGCCCATTTTACCTCTCTTTAGCACCTTCTCCCAACACATCCCTCTTTCTCACTTCTTTTTTTCTTTCTTTCTTTCTTTCTTTCTTTCTTTCTTTCTTTCTTTCTTT
>NW_020955175.1:340587-448733 GCF_900497805.2 Vombatus ursinus
TTCTGGATATCATGCCAACATAAATGACTCTCACTCATGCACTCATTTATGTAAATGCATTTTAATTGTCCTAATAATGATAAAATTCTTAGAAGTTGTGTGTCTCATCTTCCCATTTGGGAATGTAAGCAGTTTAACTTTACTGAATCTTTTATCATTACTCTTCCATGTTTACCTTTTTAACCTTCTCTTGAGTCTTGTGTCGGAATGTCAACCTTTCTATTCAGCTCTGATCTTTTCATCAGGAATGCTTGAAATCCCTCTATTTCGTTGAATATCCATTTTCCCCTGAAGAATTACTCTTAATTTTGCTGGGTAGGTTATTCTTGGTTGTAATTCTAGTTCTTTTTTGACTTCTGGAATATCATATTCAAATACTTCTAGTCCTTTAATATAATAAATGCTGATTCTTGTGTGATTCTGGATGTGACTCCATGATATTTGAATTCTTTTGTTATTGTTGTTGCTGTTTGTTTGTTTGTTTGTTTTCCTGGCTGCTTCAAGTATTTTCTCTTTGACATGAGAGTTCTGGAATTTGGCTATAATATTCCTGGTGTTTTTCATTTTGAGATTTCTTTCTGGAGATGATAAGCAGATTCTTTCCATTTCTATTTTACCCTTTGATCTAAAATATGAGGGAAGTTTTCCTTGATACGTACTTGAAATATGATGTCCAAACTCTTTCTTTAATTATGGCTTTTAGGTCATCCAATAATTCTTAAATTGTCTCTCCTCAAAATATTTTCCAGATCAGTTGTTCTCTCAATGAGATATTTCACATTTTCTTCCATTTTTTTCATTCTTTTTTTCCCCAAAAAATACCAAGGTTGGGACAGCTAGATGGTGCAGTGGATTAGTGCACCGGCCCTCAAGTGAGGAGGACCTGAGTTCAAATACAGCCTCAGACCAAACACTTGACACTCACTAGCTTTGTGACCCTGGGCAAGTCACTTAACCCCAATTACCTAAAAAAAAAAAATGCCAGGGTCTCCTATAGCCCACGAAGGGCCATCTTCAGCCATCCTCATCTATATCTTGCTACTGGACCCAGATGGCTCAAGAGGAAAAAGTGAGGCTGGTGAATTTTCAGAGCCCTCTCTCACTTAAATTCAATTCACATGCATATCATGGCATCGCCTCCCTGATGTTATGGTCCTCCTCAAGAACAAAAGACAAACAACAATTTCTGTGAGTAGAAAGAGGAGCTGCCCCACTGGGAAGCCATCTGGAATTGTCCAGTTGGCAATACAGCTTCTTTCCTTTCCTTCCCTTCCCTTCCCTTCCCTTCCCTTCCCTTCCCTTCCCTTCCCTTCCCTTTTCTTTTCTGTTCTGTTCTTTTCTTTTCTTTCCCTTTGTCCACATCGGGTATCATGCTCTTAGTATGGGTGCTCTACTCAAAGGAATATAAATTTTGATCTCTGAAACATTTTCCCCTTAAGGACTGCACCTTAAAACCAAATCACTCTGTCTCTCATTGACTGGCCAACACTAGGTCCTAGGTCAAGTCCCACTTGATCATTGCTTAGGCCCTGATTGGCTCAGAGTGAATGCAACTAGCAATTATTTCTGTTTAGGCCAGAAACCCTGAGAGTCTTCACCTCCCTTCTTTTTTTTTTTTTTTGACTAGGTAAAGAAGCCATTCTCTGCCTCTGCCTTATTTCTCACCTAGCCTTAATCACTGAATGGACTTGGCATCAGTCAAACTGAGACCTGTTAAAGCTTAAAAACTCCAAGGTCTCCCACAGCATCCAGGGCCATCACCAGTCATCCTGATCTATATCTCCTCACTGGACCCAGATGGCTCCAGTGGTAAAGGTGAGGCTGGTGACTTTGCGGAGTACTCCTTCACTTAAATCCAATTCATATGCATGTCATGGCATCACCTACCTGATATCATGGTCTTCTTTGAGAATGAAGGACAAACAACAACAACAACTATGATTCTGTGACGTTGTATACAACTGCATCAAAAACCTTGCTTAATACAGATATCCTATATTTATAGCATTGATTTAGAAAACGATTTTCTCTTGACATTGCTCTCTCATAATTAATATATGCTTGTGATTTAGCCAATCTCTTTTCTCTTTATAAGGGCTCAAAACCATAATTACAAAAATCTATGCTTGAAATTTTTTTTCAGAAATTCCCAGTCAGTCTATCTATAGTTAAGTGTTCCTTTCTGTCCCATCAAAACAATGGGAACATGTTCTCATCTCCAGAGCCTTACATATTCCCTATTCCTCACCATTCCTGTATTTTGAAAAGCCTATGGTCACTAAAGGGGAAGATAACTCCAAATAGAGTTTAGAGAAAAATCTTATCTTAATCCTCATCTTTCAGAAATCCCACAAAACCAATCATGACATATCAGATTCATATAATCTGGGCTCCAGAAATAACCTCAGAAATTTTCTAGTCTGCACTACTAGTCTATACCAGACTAGAAATCTCCTTTACAACATTCTTGCCAAGTGGTCAAGCAGCTCATGCTCAAGAACCTCCAGTTAGGAGGTACTCACCATGATTTAATGATGCAGCCCATTTGGAAATGATCCTTGCACCTCCTTGGTGGGGTGGGGGGGAAGTTTAAGGTATTCTAGACTTTGAGCTATTTCTATATAATACTTTCAGTACCTTTTCCCGAATCTGTTTGGTTCTTACCCCATAGATAACAGGGTTGAGCATGGGTGGGATGACCACATACAGATTGGCCAGGAGAATGTGAATGTAATGGGGGACATTCCTGCCAAATCGGTGTGTCATGAAGGAGAAGAGTGCGGGACTGTAGAATGCCAGAATAACACAGACATGGGAACCACATGTACTAAGTGCCTTGAGCCTGGCTTCACGAGAAGGGAGACGGAAGACAGCACAGAGAATCTGAACATAGGAGATAGCAATGGCAACCATGTCCAGTAGCAAGATAGAAATGGCCCATAGGCCATAGATGATATTGACCCTGATACTTACACAGGCCAGGCGGGCCAGGCCCATATGTTCACAATATGTGTGAGGGATGATGTGGTGTCCACAGAAAGTTAACCTTAGGACCAGAAACACAAAGGGGAGACAAATAAAAAAAGATATTAACAGTATCCCAAGGCCCATCATGGCTACAACCCTATTAGTGAGGATAGAGCTATAGTGCAGAGGGTTACAGATAGCCATATAGCGGTCATAGGCCATTGACACCAGCACAATCGACTCCATGCCAGTAAACATATGAATGAAGAACATTTGGATGAGGCAACCCCCAAAGGTGATCAGGCCCAAGTTAAACCAGAAGATACCCATCATCTTGGGGATGGTAGCTGTGGATAAGCCTAGGTCAATGGTGGCCAGCATGGCCAGGAAGTAGAACATGGGTTGGTGGAGGCTCTGCTCTGTCTGGATCACTGTCAGGATAGTGATGTTTCCCACCAGGGCAATTAGATACACAGCACAGAAGGGAAAGCCAATCCAGATGTGGAAGTTTTCCAGGCCAGGAATTCCCAGAAGCAAGAAGGAAAAGGGGTGGGAACTAGTGTTATTGGACGAAGACATCCTTCAGATGGTTGCAGATGACCACAATTCCAACTGGATTCAAATACATAAGTTTCCTAGAAAAACAAGGGGGAATTAAAACATTTTATTTTAATTCTGAAGTAACTCATTCCATGAGTTTACAAATGTTATGTACACCTAATAATGTGAAGGTCTGAGAAGAAAGACATTATGGAAAATAGTAGACACTAGCTATGTGATCATAGGCAAGTCACTTAGCCATTGTCTGCCTCGTTTGCCTTATCTGTAAAATAGGGATAACAATAATACCTACTCCTCAGAATTGTTGTAAGGATCAAATGAGATAAAATATGTAAAGTTCTTCACAAACTTTAAAGTGCTAAGTGTTGATTATTATTATTATTGAGAAGGAGGAGGAGAAAATGAAGAAGAAGAAGAAGAAGAAGAAAAAGGAGGAGGAGGAAACGAAGGGGAAGAAGAAGAAGGAGAAAGAAGGAGGAGGAGGAGGAGGAGGAGGAGAAGGAGGAGGAGGAGAAGGAGGAGGAGGAGGAGGAGGAGACTTCTATACTTGGGGTCAGGAGCCCTGAGTTATAAGCCTCTCTCAGACAATCGTGGAAAGTTTTCAGACTCTCAACTTCTGTTTCTTCATCTGTAAATGTGGATAATGTAACTTACATTCCTTAACACATAAACTTCTGCTAAGGAAATTATTTTTTCACTATATCAAAACACAATATCAAACGATATGAGAAATTAAAAAAAAGGTAGATATATATAAACTGATACACATCAAATTAATCAGAAGTGGAATACCAATATACACAATGATTACAGTGATGCAAATGAAAATATCATGAAAAAACAACTCAAAACTTATCGTAATGACCAATTACATTGTCTTCATCACAGACAAAGCACATTTATCCCCTGTCAATAGAGAGTATGAGACTACCATATGGAATGTTGCCTATGCTGTCAGATATGTTTTTTTAATCAGTATTAATTGTTCTTGATGTTATTAGTGGTGATGGTGGCACAAGGAAGAGGTCAAAGGAGAGGGGCCCAAAACAGAAATTATTGGTGAAAAATAGGGAGATGTATTGATAATTTTAATAAGCAAAATGAGATGCACATAATTGAAAACTATACTATAGATGTGATCTGCTCAATCATAGCACCATGGAATTATCTTCTTTCTGAACATGGTACTTCTTTTAATGTATCCTAAGTGAAAACAATAATTTTTGTTGATTGTGTCACTATTGATTTATACTTACCTTTCAGTCCATTAGATATTCCTTGCTATTTTTTTTTACATAAACTACTATCCATCCACAACTTCTTTATGAATTTTCCCTATGATTGTTGATTTCTTTTCACACATGAAATTATTGAATTCAATTTAGGAATTTACTTTTATCCCTATTAAATTTTATGTTAATAAGTTTAGCCCATTATTCTCAACCTTTCAGAAGTTTTCAGTTGCTGAATCTCTCACACAACATGCTTATGCTCCTTCCCAACTTTGCATTAAATACAGACCTGACCATTGTGCCACTTATGCTCAGTTATCGTTAAAATGTTGAACAGCATAGAGCAAAAAAGATATCACAAGGGAACTCCACTAGACAAGACTCCACTATTTTCTTGTCAAATCAACAATTGCTACTCTTTGATTCTGGTCATTTGGCCAGTCTTGAATCTGCCAAACTGTGCTACTAACAGGCTCAGACTTTTCTACTTTATCCAGGAGAAGATCATAAAAATTTGGTCAAGTGCTCTCCTGAAATCCAGGTATTACATCCATACCATTCACCTTTCCTTTCTTCTCTCTCACAGTCTTCTACCTTCCATACTTTTGACCCTAGTGTGGAATACCTTCTGCCTCATCAGATTTTTTTTTTCCTCATTGCCTCTTGGATTAATGTTATTCCATAATGGGCTTCCAATCAATATTTAATTTATCAAATGGATAATTCTACACATTTAAGAACCAACTCCCCCAATAATTTAACATGCCTTCCTTTTACTCAGTCTACACTTCTGAAGTTTACTACCATGTCACTGATGCCTAGAAGCCATCCTGGGTCCCAGGAAGGTGTACCAATTGGAAACAAGTTCTGACAGGTAATACCAATTTGGAGAAGCTTGGAGCACAGATCCAGTGGTAGACCATAATCTTTCATCTGAGGCAAAATTTAGCGAACTGGAAGAAGATTCAACAGAAAATGTTTGACCAATATGTATGTAATGAATTTAGAGGTCAGAGCAACTTTTCAATAATCAGTTAATCTTTGAGAGGTTGGGATCAGCCTCTATACAGAGAGAGGTGATTGACAAAATCATGAATCTTTTGAGATACTGAAATAAATTCTTAACTAAAAAATAGGAATGAAACATTTTCTATTTTCCTTATAAAATAAAAGTAACTAAATTATTTTCTCCTCATTTTTCAATCTCTGGGCACTTTCTGCTGACTCAAATGCCCTTAGGATAATTTTATTCCACTGTTAATTTGGAATCTACTTTCCTCAATACCAGGCTTTTTTCACTTGGTCACAGTACCAAGTTGTTTTTTTTTCTGTTTTGTTTTGTTTTTCCATGCAAGGTGTGTTTGTGATTCACTTAAGAAGATGAATACCTCATTGAAATATCCCCCAAATAAGTGATAAATTAGAAGGGAAGAATGATGAAAGGAGACAGAGAAAGTTGGAGAGAAAAAAAGAGCAAGGACAACAGATAGTTAGTTACAAAGGAGGGAAGATAATAAGAGCAAGCCATGTACAGAGAGGATGGACAGTGATGTTATGGAGAATGTGGAGGAGTAAAGCAATTTAGGAGAAAGGGACACTCCTAAACATAGGGACAGAGAAAACTATAGAGACAGAGAAAAACATCAATACAGAATGAACAATGAACAAGGTCAGGGGCTGAGAGAATGAAAGAGAAAGAGAAGAGAAAGAAACATATTGAGTCAAAGTCAGAACAATAATAATAGCTAATATTTATATAATGCTTTTAGGATATTATCTTAATTGATTCTAACAACATCTCTGTGAGCTAGGTATTGTCATTATTCTGATCTTATTGAAACTAGGCTTGAAAGATGTTAAGCTGTACAAAAATATTCATAGCAGCTCTTTGTGGTGGCAAAGAATTGGAAATTGAGAGGATGCCCATCAATTGGGGAATGGCTGAGCAAGTTGCGGTATATGAATGTAATGGAATACTATTGTGCTATAAGAAATGATGAACAGGCTGACTTCAGAAAAACCTGGAAAGACTTGTGTGGTCTGATGCTGAGTGAAGTGAGTAGAACCAATAGAACGTTGTACAGAATAACTGCCATGTTGTGCAACGACTAATATTGATGAACTTAACCCTTCCCAGCAATACAAGAATCTAAGACATCTCCAAAGGCCTTGTGATGGAAAATGCTATCCACATTCAAAGAAAGAACTATGGAAGTTGAATTGCTATTTTTTTTTCTCTTCTGTTAAGTTTTGTTTTCTTTCTGGTGGTTCCTCCTGTTGGTTCTAATTTTTACTTACAACACCACTAATGTGAAAATATGTTTAATAGGAATGTATGTATATAGCCTATATCAGATTGTGCATCGTCTTGGGAAGGGTGGTGGGGAGGAAGGAGGAGAAAAATTTTAAACTCGAAAGCATATGGAAGTATGTTGATAAGTCAAAATAAATTAATAAAAAAAATTTTTTTAAAGAAAATGAAGGACAAACAACAAGAGGAAAGAAAGAAAGAAAGAAAGAAAGAAAGAAAGAAAGAAAGAAAGAAAGAAAGAAAGAAAGAAAGAAAGAAAGAAAGAAAGAAAGAAAGAAAGAAAGAAAGAAAGAAAGGAAGAAAGATGTTAAGTGACTTGCCCAGGTTTACTCCTCTAGAAAGGGAAATCAGGATTCAAGGTGAGGTTTTCTGGACTCCAAGTTCAACCTTCTATTCACTGTGCTACATAGCTGACCAAATGGGCAGGTACAGTGTGCTTGTGATAACCTAATGAAAGCACATAGATCTTGAAGTAAGTACAGATCTTGAAAATTCATAGAATAATGAATATTAACGAACCGGAGCTGGAAATTGCCTCAAAGGATGCAAGCTCACACTCATTGGAGGAATTCCCTGCACAGCTTTCATAACAAGTAGGTCTTCCAGTCATGAGGATCTCTCTACTTTGCAAGTCAGTCCAGTCTACTTTGGAGCAGTTACAAATTTAAAGGAATTTTCTCTTAAGTCTCATTAAAATATGCCTCTGGATAGTTTACAACCATTGCTCCATGTCCTACCCTCTAAGACTAACAGACTAACTGGAATCCTTCTTCTGCGAGGCAATTCTGGAAGAGGTACAAAGGCAAATGATGAGTCAGTTTTATTATGCTTGGTGCAGCTGTGCTAAATGCCCATGTAGATATCTCTATAGATCATCTTTCTCTCCGGTCAGATTAATTCTCAACTGCCCTCATTGGAACTGCTTGTTTTGTTGTACTGCCCCCCTGCCCTATCTTCTCCTCATTCCCCAAATTTCTTTAGGAAAGTAGGAGTTGAAGACTTGGAGTCAGAGACCAACTCACCTGTCCCAGAGCTGTGAGGGGATCAGGGATCAGTGGCCTCTCTCGGTGCCCTGGACCCCTCTGCTTGCCCAGTTCAATGGAGGGACTCCTTATACTGAGGACCTGGTAACACAAGAAACAAGCAACTCCAGCTCAGGAATTCCTGGAGGCATTGACAGCAGACAGATGGAGGGAGGGAGGGAGGGAGGGAGAAAGACTCTTAAGCCCAGAGATTATTTTACTTTGCATTAACCCTTTAGGTGTAGAGAGTGGTGTATGCTAAGGAGTAAGAATGACATGCAGTCTAGGGCAGGCCATAGCTTGGCAAGCCAGCAGTAGGCCTTGGGAGGTGACTGAAGGTGGATTCTGGAGCTGTCAGCCCACAGACTGTAAGGGGGACAGACAACTAGTCAGAAGGTGATTACAGGGGACTCTTTGTTGGCACTGGGTGAAGGTCTATGTTGCATTGCTTCTGGGTTGCAATCCAAAGACAAAGGAGGAGCACTAGCACACTAGAGTCTGCAACAGAAGGGACCCTTGTAATAGTTTCAGGGGCAGAAAAGGGTGCTTGTGATCACTCACAGAGCAGTGCACAGGCTAGGAGAGCAGGGACCACACCTCTTCTTAGATCATACCACCTTGGAAAAACTGAAAACTTACAGACCTCTAGAACTAGCTTTGAAAACACCATTAAAAAAAAAAACAACCTGAAGCTTGGGACAATGTCCCCTCCACCCTGAGAACAGAGCCCAATTTTAACAAATTTAAAATCAAGAAATGGGCTGGAAAAAAAATGAACACACAACAACAACAACAACAAAAAAAAAGAACCTGACCATAGAAAGTTATTGTAGTGGCCAGGAAGATAAAAAGACAAACTTAGAAGACAATAAAATCAAAATAGCTACATCCACAGCTTCAAAAATAAATGTGAATTGGTCTCAGGACAAAAAATTTTAAAAAAAGATTCTGACAGATCTCAAAAAGGATTTTAAAAATAAAATAAGAGAGGACAAGAAAAAAATCGGGTATGAAAAGAGTTTTTACAGTGGAGGGGAAAATGGGGGGGGTGCGTGGCACACAAAATCTAAGTCACACTCTCATTGGTACTGGCTCAAAGAAGGAATAACATACACTGTTAGGTATAAAAATCTATCTTATCCTGTAGGGGAATGGGAGGGGAAGGGGGGATAAATGGGATAACTGATAGAAGGAAGGACAGATTGGCGAGGTGATGTTCAGAAACAAAAAACTTCAGAGAAGATAGAGTGTAAAAATTCCAGTTGAGGTATTTAACATCCTAAAAGATGATGCTATTAAAGTGCTGCACTCAATATGTCTGGAAATTTGGAAAACTCAACAGTGGCCACTGGATCAGAAAAGATCAATTTATATCCCAATTCTAAAGAAGGACAATGCCAAGCAATGTTTAAATTACCAAACAATTGCATTCATTTCACATGCCAGCAAAGTCATGTTTAATATTTTGCTAGCTAGGTTTCAGCAATATGTGAACCAAGAATTACCAGAAAAGCAGAATGGCTTTCAAAGAGACAGAGGAATCAAATTTCTGCCTCATTCTATTTCTGCTTTATTGACTTTTTGAATTGCAACAAAATGTGAAAAGTCCTCAAAGAGGTGGGAATAACAGATCATTCTACTTATCACCTGAGGAACCTGTATGTAAGTCAAGAAACAACAGTTAGACCCGAACGTAGAACTGATTGGTTTGATTGGAAAGGAGTATGACAAGGCTCGACATGGTCACCTTATTTATTTAACTTTTATGCATAGTACATCATGGGCAATGCCAGGCTGGATGAACCAAAAATCAGAATTAACATTGCCAGGAGAAACGTCAACAATCTCAGACATGCAGATGACGGCAGAAAGTGAAAAGGAATTAAGGATTTAAGAATTAAGGAATTAAGAATCTTCTTAATGTAATTGAAATTATTCATTTAACACCTCACACTGCTCTCTGTCTCTTGTTTATTCATAAATTGTTCACCTATCCATAATCTGATAATTAATCTGTTCCACGTTCTTCAAATTTCCTTGTAATATCTCTCTTTCTAAGTCATGTATCCATTTTGATCTTATCTTGGTAAATGGTGAAAAATATTGGCTTATGCCCAGTTTCTGCTGTACTGCTTTCCAGTTTTCCCAACATTTTCTTTTTTTTTTTTTTTACCAAATAATGAATTCTTATGCCAAATCTCAAGTCTTCATGCTTGTCAAATACAAGATCACTATAGGTGTTAGCTGCTGTAAATTGTATGTCTACTCTGTTCCATTGATCTACCTTTCTATTTCCTAGCCAGTACCACAGAGTTTTAACAATTACTACCTTAAAATATAGTTTAAGATCTGGTACTGCTAAACCTCTTTTCTTTACCTTTTTTTTTTATTAGTTCCTTTGATATTCTTGATCTTTTGTTCTTCCAAATGAATTTTGTTATTATCTTTTTCTAACTCAGTAAAATTTTTTTTTAAATTAAATTGGAATGGCATTGTACATATAAATTAGTTTAGGTAAAGTTGTCATTTTTATTATATTTGCCCTTCCTACCCATAAACAATGAATATTTCTCAAATTATTTAAATCTGATTTTATTTGTAGAAAAAAGTTTTTTTTAATATAATTTTGTTCATATAGTTCCTAGGATTGTTTTGGGAGGTGTATTCCCAGGTATTTTATACTGTCTGGAGTTATTTTAAATGGGGCATCTCTTACTATCTCATCTTGTAGGGTTTTGTTTGTGATATATAGGAATGTTAATGATTTATGTGGATTTAATTTATATCCTGCCTTTTTTTTTTAACTTTTTAGTTGAGTCTCTGGGATTTTACAAGTATATCATCATATTGTCTTCAAAAAGAGATAGTTTTATTATCTCATTCCCTATCCTGATTACTTCTATTTATTTTTCTTCTTTTATTGCTATTTCTAGGATTTCCAATACAATATTGAATAATATTATTGACAGTGGGCATTCTTGTTTCGTACTTCATCTTCTGGGAAGGCATCTAGCCTATCCCCATTACAAATAATGCTTACTGATGTGTTTAGATAAATGTTTTTTCATCAATTTAAGGAAAAATCCATTTATACCAGTTTTTAAGTGTTTTTAATAGAAATTAGTATTATATTTTATCGAAAGCTTTTTTCTTCATCTATTGATATAATCATGTTTCTTTAAAAATTGTATTATTGATATTGATATTGATGTTAATAGTTTTCCTTATGTTAAACCATCCCCGCATTCCTGACATAAATCCTACTTGGTGAATGTTATAATCTTTGTAATATATTGCTATCATCTTTTAACTAGTATTCTATTTAAGATTTTTGCATCCATATTCATTTAGGAAATTGGTCTATAATTATCTTTCTCTGTTTGTACTCTTCCTGTTTTAGGTATCAATATTATATTTGTTTTATAAAAGGAGTTTGGTAGAATCCCTTCCTTCTCTATTATTCCAAATAATTTATTTAATATTGGCATTAGTTGATCTTTATATGTTTGATGGAATTTACTTGTAAATTTGTCTGGTCTTAGTGTTTTTATCTTAGGAAGCTCACTTGTGGCTTATCAATTTCTTTTTTATTTCTTTTATTTATTTGTTTGTTTGTTTGTTTATTTATTTACTTATTTATTTATTTTTGCTAGGCAACGGGATTAAGTGGCTTGCCCAGGGTTACACTGTGAGGGACTGTCTGATGTTGACTACTGCCAAGTAAGAATTGTGACAAGTTGGGGTAGGAACTGGGTATTAGGAAGTAACCGGAGCTCACGCTCCTGAGGCAGTGGGCAGTGCTATTGGAGCTGTGATAGCTGGGGAAGGAACAGAATACTAGGAAGCAGCCGGAGCATGTGCTCCTGAGGCAGGGGGCTGTGCCACATGGGAGTGGGACGGCAGAGGACGAGTTCCCTTTCCTTAGTCCCCTCCCTAAGTGCAACGTCAACCCCAGGCGCCTCCTTCCTGTGTCCTTCCTGACTTCCTGGGTCACGTACCTTCCTTTTGTGTAGCACTGACCCCAGATGCCTCCTCCCGGTATCTGGGCCTGACTTCCTAGGTCACATGCTCTCTCTTTGTCTATGCACTAATCCCAGACGCCTCCTTCCTGTATCCCGTCTTAGCCTCCTGCGTCACTTCCTCTCCCTTGGTGCGCTAAACTCAGACATCCCCTTCCGGTATCTGACCCTACAATCATTGACTAGTAGGCAGGCTGAGGAGGAGGGGCTAAGTAGGTACTTAAGGAACGGTCGTGGTCGGAACACGCACTCTCTCTTTGCTCCTGCTCTCTTGCTATGGCTTTCCTGCTTGGCCTTGTTGTGACGGCCTCTGAATAAAACTCGGGTGTTGGCACCTCCTGGTAGGCTCGTCTCTGTGTGTTTATCTGGATAGGCTCTGAAGACTGGTAAGTATGACTGGCAGCCTGCTCCTTATAGGAGGAGAGTGCATGGGCGCAGCCGGCACATCACACAACTAGTAAATGTCAAGTGTCTGAGGGCCGGATTTGAACTCAGATCCTCCTGATTGCAGGGCCAATGCTTTATCCATTGCGTCACCTAGATGCCCCCACTTTTTCAGTTTCTTTTTTTCTAAAATATGTGTGCTTAGATACTCTATTTCCTCTTTTGCTAATCTAGGTAATTTATATTTTTTGTAAATATTCTTTCATTTCACTTAAATTGTTAAATTTATTGACATGTAATTGGGCAAAACAACTCATAATTGCTTTAATTTCATCTTCATTGGTGGTATATTCTCCCTTTTCATTTTTGATGCTAGTGATTTGTTTTTTTCTCTCTTTTTTAATGAAATTAACCAATGGTTTACATATTTTATTATTTTTTTCTTTTCATAAAATCAGTTCTTAGTTTTATTTATTATTTCAGTATTTTTTGTACTAAATTTTATTAACCTTACCTTTAATGTTTAGAATTTCCAATTTAATTGGGTTTTTTTGGTGATTTTTAGGTTTTTTTTCTTTTTTTAGTTTTTTTTTTAATTGCATACCCAGTTCATTGGTCTGCTTTCTCTCTATTTTATTGATGTAAGCATTTAGAGATATAAATTATCCTCTAATCACTGCTTTTGCTGTAAACCATAGGTTTTGATATGTTGCTTCATTATTGTCATTCTCTTTAGTGAAATTACTGATTGTTTCTATGATTTGTTTTTTAACACACTTATTCTTTAATATTATGTTGTTTAATCTCCATTTAGTTTTTAATCTGTTTCCATGGTCCCTTATTAAATATAATCTTATTTCATTTTGATCTGAAAAGGATACTTCTAATATTTCTGCTTTTCACTATAATTTTTATGCACTAATGTATCAGCAGCCTTTGTAAAAGTACCATGAACTGTTGAGAAAAGGGCATATTTCTTTCAATTTCCATTCAGTTCTCTACAGATATCTATCACTTTTAGCTTATCTGAAATTGTATTCACTTCCTTGACTTCTTTCCTATTTTTTAATTAGATTTATCTAGTTCTGAGAGGAGATTAAAGTCCCCCACTATTATAGTACCACTATCTTTCTTGACCTATAATTCATTTACCTGTTTATCTCTTTTAATTAAATCAATTTTAGCCATAACTTTGTCTGAGATCATAATTGCTACTCCTGTCTTTTTTTTTGCATCTGCTAAAGCATAATAAATTCTACTCTAACCCTCCATTTTAACTCCAGGTGTATCTCTCATTCTTAAATGTGTTTCTTATAAACAACATATTGTTAGACTCTGATTTTTAATTTATTCTGCTCTTTTCATTTTATGGGTGAGTTCATCCCATTCACATTCAAAGTTATAATTACTGTTTGTGAATTTCCCACATCTTATTTTTCTCACTATTGTCTTTTTCAGTCTCTTTTTTTTACCCTGTCCCTGTTGCCATATCTTCTCTCCTTACCCTGTTATTCTTTATTCACCCACCCCTCTAAGAATCTCTCCCTTATCTTCTCCCCTACTCCCCTACATCTTAATCTATACATCCTTCTAATAGTCCCTCCTCCACCCAGTCCCTGGCCCTCTCTATAAGTTTAGAAAACTTCTACACTACTCCAAATGTACACATTGTTTCCTCTTCAACTCAGATGAGAATAAGTTTCCAACATTCCCAAGTCCCCCAACCTCTCCTGATTCTTCTGTGTCTGTTCTTCCTCTCATGCCTCATTTTCATAAGATAATTGCTCCTTTTTTTTCACCTTTTCCTAACCAGTTTTGCTTTTTTGAATCACCCTATCATACACAACTCAGTTCCAACCTGTCTTTCAAACTACCTTAATGATGACAGTTTTAAGAATACTGACAACATTTTCATATATAAGTAAACAGTTTGACTTTAATGAGTCCCTTATGGTTAGTCTTTAATGCTTTCCTTATATTTCTTCTGAATCTTTTATATCAAATTTTCCTTTCAGTTTTAGTCTTTTTGTCACAAATACCTGAAAGTCTTTCAGCTCATCAAATGTTCATTTTTTTTTTTTGTATTCAGAATTATACTCAACTTTGCTGGGTAAGTTATCCTTGGTCACAATATCAGCTTTTTTGCTCTTTGAAATATGATGTTTCAAGACTTATGGTCTTTTAATGTAGAAGGTGCTAGATCCTATGAAATCCTGACTGTGTTTGCACAGTACTTAGTTTTGTTTTGTTTTGTTTTGTGTTTCTGGTTGCTTGCAATATTTTCTCCTTAAACTGGTAGTTTTGAAACTTGGCCATGACATTCCTATAAATTTTCTTCCTGGAATCTTTTTCACATGAATGGTAGATTTTTTTTTTTCAATTTCTACTTTACCCTCTCTTTCTAGTACTTCAGGGCAATTTTTCCATAATGATTTTTTGTAATATTGTATCAAGATTCCTTTTTTGATCACAACTTTCAGTTAGTCCAACAATTCTTTTTCTGTCTCTCCTCCATGTATTCTCCAGACCAGGTGTTTTTTTCTAATGAGATATTTTCAATTCTCTGTCATTCTTTTCCTAGTTTTATTATTTCTTGGTATCTTATAACATCATTTAATTCCTCTTGCCCAATTCTAGTTTTCAAGGAGTTATTTCCTTCCTTAAGATTTTGTACCTCTTTTTCCAATCGGATAACTTTCTTTTCATAATTTTCTTGTTTTGCTTTTTCCCCTAATATTTCCTTGGTCTCTCTTATTTGATTTTTGAATTCTTTTTTAAGTTCTTCTAAGAACTGTTTTTGGGCTTGTGAGTATTTGACATTACTCTTTGAGGAAGGAGTGGCTTTTTTATTTTAGCCTCACTAACTTCCTCTGAATATTAACCCAGATCTTCTCTTACACCAGGCCTACACAACCTGCAGCATGCCAAAAGATTTTGGGTGGCCCGCCAAAAATGTAGAGGAAAACGTCCTCTACATTTTTCATGGGCCTCCCAAAACCCTTTAATGTGCCTGTGGACTGCAGGTTGTATAGGTCTGTCTTACACTATAATAATTGCTTACTCATTTTTATTTTTATTTTATTTTTAGCAGCTTATGTTCATTTTGTGACAATTTTCTATTTGTGGAGGAAATAGGGAGTCTGGAAATTTCAGACCTACTCTGTCTTCTTCCCAGAATGCAGGAAGACTTGAGTTCCAATCTAGTCTCAGCCATTTGCTAGCTGTGTGATCCTGGGCAAGTCACTTAACTTCTTTGTGTGTCTATTTCTTCATCAATGAAAAGTTGAAACTAATAGTACCTACTTTCCAGGATTGTAAGGAAGATGAAATGAGATGATATATGTAAAGTGTTTTATAAACCTTAAAATTATATATATATTAACTCTGGCTATTGTTATTAAAAGAGACTAAAGTCAGACTGTGAAGGAGAATGAGAATATGAGAACTGATAACATTTTGCAGTTTGGAAAGGAATGCTTAAGACAGTGGGACAAAAGATTCAGGAATCATGGCAAAGAACTGGAAATTGAGGGGATGCCTATCAATTGGAGAATGGCTGAATAACTGTGGTATATGAATGTAATGGATACTATTGTGCTATAAGAAATAATGAGCAGGTAGACTTCAGAAAAGCCTGGAAAGACTTATATGAACTGATGCTGAGTGAAGTGAGCAGAACCAGGAGAACATCGTAGAGAGTAACAGCCACCTTGTGTGATGACTGACTTTGATAGACTTAGGTCTTGTCAGCAATGAAAGGATAAAAAACAACTCCGAAAGACTCATGATGGAAAATGCTATCCACATCCAGAGAAAGAACTTAGGACCCTGAATGCAAATGGAAGAATATTATTTGCTCTCTTTTTGTTATTGTTGTTTTGTTTTGTTTTGTTTCTTCTTTCTCCTGTTTCCTTCCATTGGTTCTAATTCTTCTTTACAACATGACTAATGTGAAAATATATTTAATAGGAATGTATATGTATAGCCTATATCAGATTGCATGCTGTCTTGGGGAGGTACGAGAGGAGGGAAGGGGAGAAAATTTTAAACTCAAAATCTTATGGAAGTGAATATTGAAAACCAAAAATAAATTATTTAAACAACAACAACAAAAGATTCAGGGATCTTTTTTAGGACAATGTAAAGTTGAACTGTTTAAGTGTAAGTAGCACTCCATGATTCTTCCCATCTACCCCATCCCCATCCCTTGGGAAAAGCTCAGCTTCTGACTGCTTCTGGGTATTCATAATAGAAATACATAATACATAATAGAAAGACACCCTATTTCTATCTAAAATACCACCCTCTTCAAAACAAGTACAATGTTCCCTGCCTAATTCCAGTTTCCCACACTGGGGCTTGGTTAGCCTTGTTATGGCCATAAGAGATTGAAGGACTGATTCTGCAGACTGATAAGGCTTTCTGACTGGATGAGGAGTCTAAAGGATTGATGATTTCGGACAAGCTAAGCCAGAACTGAGTGTGAGTGTACCCATAAAAATTTCAAACAGATAATCTCTTTACTTTTGCACCTAGAATAATGTCTGGCACACAATAGGCATTTAATAAGTACTTGATTGATTTCCTCAATTATTTTGAATCACAACTGCTTTGAGTCTCTGGGTAGGGGGAAGGGAAAGTGGCTAGTGACTTATCTGCCTTGTCTCCCAACTGGATTATCATGTGTTGTCTCAGAGCACGTGTTTCTTTTGTGTTTATTCCTTCCTCATCATTTTGAATGAATCTTTTGGCCTGGGAAATTCATCCAAGACATTCTGGGTACCTCTGGCTACTTAAGCCCCTGAGTCTGTAACAATAGGTAATGAGTCCAGTGAGTCAATACAGTAAGTGTATTCATTCAGTCCAGTAGTGGATTAATCCATCATGTGAGAAACCATGTCGTGTAAGGAGGGAGACCCAGAGAGCATTTCACTCCAACATAAAATTGCTGAAGATTCCTAGAAGAAAAAAAAAAAAGGATTCCCAGAGTCAGGATTATAGAAGTACCTCTCAGTCCAAATGGTTCTCATGCCTCAGTGCTTTTGTGCCTCAATTTAGAGACCATTCTCCCCAGAGACCTTGTGTGTACAAGGAGAATGCACCCCCATTTTAAGGGGCATGATTTTTACTAATTCCTTTAACCTTGGATCTACTTATAGGGGAGAGTGTACCCCCTTTTTTTGGAGGTTTGTTTTGTATATTGGTTTTGCTATCAGTAAATATCCCTTTGTAACAGCCAACTGATGCTAACTGATTGATCAAAATTGAAGGGAGCACAGTGGATGGGTACTCATGAGCAATCATATTAGAAGACCTCAACCTCTCAGAGTTACCAAATGATAGAAACTTGAGAGGAGTGGTAGTCAGACTCCCTTCTGTATGTATGACTCTAGAATGAGTTGGGAGAATTAGCCTAGAGAGCACACTACAACATAGAGATTTTGAAGGGAGAATCATGATGCCAGAGATAGAGTAATGAATAGTTTAGGAAATCAGGGACAGTTGGAATGACTTGAGATTGTTGTGAGGATGGAGAACAGCTTTGGAGGAGGAGCAAGGTACAAAGAGAGCTAGAAAGATAAGAGGTTATAATCAGATAGGGGGATTTCAAAGTTGTGGACATGAGAAATTTGTGGAGAATAACAGGATTAAAGAACACAAATCAATGCGTCATTAAACAAGCATTTATCAATTATTTAAGGAAAAGAGACATTATATGAGACAGATGTGAAGAGGGAGTACTGAGCACTTTGCAACTGTTATCTCATTTGATTCTCACAATAACTCTGTAAGGTAGGTGCTATCATTATCCCTATTATATAGTTTAGTAAACTGGGACAGACAGAGGTTAAATGACTTGCCTATGATCATTAAGGTGTGGAGCAAATAAGTCCAAATTTGAATTTAGTTCTTCCTGACTCCAAGCCCAGATCTCTATCCTCTGTACCACCTCATTAAGTCTAAGACAATTTGAAGAAACTCAGGATCAGAATAATAAAGTCTCAGTGAGATTATTTCATGAAGAAAAAAAGCAATGAAAAGAAAGATGGATTGGGAATTAGAGGACAGGAGTTAACATGACATTTCTGCCACATTCTACTTATGTGATCTTGATCCAATTATTTTTTCTGGACCTGTTTCCTGAGCTATAAAATAAGGAGATTAGAATAGATGACCTCTAAATTCCTTTCTGTTTCTAAATCTATGTTCCTATGTCAGTGGGATTGGTGGCTGCCTATGAAGTGTGATATAGAGTAAAACAAGGAAGTATCTGTCCCCATTCACCCCTGCTTCTCAGGAGAAAATTCAATCATTTGAATTTCTAATTTGTTCGTATATGCAAACATACAAACCCATTGTTTATATGCATGTATATATGTGTATATCTATATCCTTAAGGATGTGTGTGTGTATTTAATAAACATTTCACATTAAGTCCCAAACACCCCAATGAAAATGCTTTTTTAAACCTTACCACTTGATAGGAGCCCTGGAATGTGATAGTGATGAGGTCTAGAGGTTTGGGGTGCTGGAACCCCAAGATCGCGACTCAGGCCCTGTCTGAATGAATTCAACTCAAATCTTCTTCTAGCCAGAGAAAAAATTTATTAGAGATAAATCATATAGGTCAGACTCTTAAGTAATCTGAACACTAGTAACGCCCATAGGGAGGAGGAGGTATGAGAGAGTGTCAGCCTTTTAGGCATGAGAAGGTTTCAGCATTTGAATGGGGGCCAGGGTGGATCTTATATACACTAAAGTAACTTTGGGTGGCCAGAGGAGGGGGTTGGGAAAAGGGTCTAGATGAGAATTCCAATTGGAAGGTCTGAGAGATTTAATAGACAATGGGAATAGATAATGAGAGGGGCTGGAAGGAAGAAGTTTGAAAGGCATCTGCATAAGATCAAAAGGAAGGACTAGGGCTTTCAAAAGGGAGATAAGGGGAGTTGATAAGGAACCAGAGACCAGAGTAAAACAAGTTTAAGGTTTTTCTGGGGACCACAGACAAATGGGAACAAAATTCCTTTTGGCAAAAGGGGCAAATTCCTTTTGGCTTCTGAAACTGAATGATAGGCCAATACCCCATCAATAGCACATAGTCATCTTCCACTCAGTGGTCAAAGTGAGTTTCCTAAAGCACAGGTCTGACTATGTCACATAGACACCCACACACCTCACACACACCCACCCACACACACACACACACACACACACACACACACACACACTCACTCCTTACTCAATAAATTCCACTTTTTTTTTTAATCCCCTTCAGGATCAAATATAAAGTCCTTCATTTGACTTTCAAAACCCTTCATAAGTTATTTGGTCTTTTTAGAATTTACAGTACCTCCTTCACTCCCCAGGTAATCTGCCGTCCAATGACACTGGCTTCCTTGCTGTTCCTTTCACAACACCCTCCCTTTCTCAGTGTTTTCCCTGGTTTTCCCTCATGCCTAGAAGACTCCCTCCTGAACTCTACTGGCTTCCCTGACTCCCTTTAAATCTTTACTAAAATCTCATCTCTACAAGAAGCCTTTTCCAAACCCTTTTAATTCTAGTGCCTCCCCCTCATTAATCATTTACTATTTACCTTGTATATTGCTCATATGTATGCAATTGTTTGTATATTGTCTCTACCATTAAATTGAGAGTTGCTTAAGAGAAGGGACTTGTTTGTTTTGTTTGTTTTTTGTTTTGTTTTTCTACCTTTTCTTATATCAGCAGCACCTCAAATAGTGTCTGACACATTGTAGGCATGTGATAAATGCTTATTGAATGTTTACTGACTGTCTAGTAGACATTGTAGAAAGAAACAAAAAGGTGCAGCTCATATCCTTGTAGATCTTTTTAAAAGATTTTGCAAAATGCTTTATATATTTCAACTCACACAAAATGGGAAGGTAACAGAAATTGGAGATGAATTTTACCTCTCTCATAATTTATCCCTCAAGTAAAGGTGGAAGGTTTCAATTAAGTGGTTATAACAACATTTAACCCCTGTAATCACCCTTTATAGTCACATCAAATCCTAGAATCCTAAAATTTCAGAGCTGGCATCTCAGGTCATGTAGTCTCAACTAAAATTGAGGTGATATTCCTCCCGGATTCACCATTCAGATTGCCAACCTCTGGCATCAAAATTATTCTCATGTGTACTCTACTCAGCAAGTTTCCCCTTAAAAACTAGTCAGGAAAACATCACTTCTCCCAGTGTGGTCCACAGGACTTCTACTCTCAATTAGTGTGCTGTCTTCTGTCCCTTTCTGGAAGTAAAAGATAATCCTCTAAGAAATGAATAGTTTAAATATTCACAGACCTTGTCAATCTAGGCCCCTCAGCAATATGAGAATCGTGAAGCTCACAAGTACTTGAGATCCAGTAGCTAAGCTGCTAGACACTGGTAGGCAGCTAGGTGGCACCAGGCCTGGAGTTAGGGAGACCTGAGTTCAAACTTGACCTCAAACATTTATTAGCTGTGTGACCTGCATGAATCACTTAACCTCTGTTTGCCTCTGTTTCCTAATCTGTAAAATGGGGGTGATAATAGCACCTTACCTCCTAGGCTTGTTGGGAGGCAGCTAGGTGACTCAGTGGATAGAGTACTGGACCTGGAGTCAGGAAAACTTGAGTTCAAATTTGACCTCGGATTCTTACTAGCTGTGTGACTCTGGGCAAGTCACTTAACCTCTGTTTGCCTTAATCCACTACAAAATGAAAAAGCAAACTGCTCCAGTATCCTTGCTAATAAAATTTCATTGACAATAGAGTTCATGGGGGCATGAAGAGTCAGACATGACTGAACAGCCACTACAACCTAGGCTTGCTGTAAGGATTACGTGAGATAATAATTTTAAAATGCTCAGCACAGCACCTGGATTGTAGTAAGTAGTTAATAAATATCGGCTATTAGTAGTGCTTGTAGTACATCAATAGAAGACTAAGAAAGGCCATTCAGGCCTGCGGAGTCATGGGTGTTTAGCTGTGCTTGCTATCCCTAAGCCAATCAGCAAATAACAAGGGGGGCCTAGCCTATGTCAGAGACTAGTGTGCATGCACTCTACAGGGTAATCTTCCTGGGCTTTAAGAAGGTTCTAGGATCTATTTGCCAGTGAAGGCCTGGAGTGCCCGCTCTGGGATCTGCTTAGTTCTCACACCATAGGTGACAGGGTTGAGTGCTGGTGGAATAATCATATAGAGGTTGTCAATAAGAACATGGACATATGGGGGGATGCTGTGACCAAATAGGTGAGTGAGGAAGGAGAAAAAGATAGGTGTGTAGAAGACACACTTAACTCCTACATGTGAACCAGAGGTGCTCAGTGCCTTGAGTCAGGCATCATGGAAAGGAAGGTGAAAGACTGCATGGAGAATATAGGCACAGGAAACACCAATAAGGATGAGATCCATGACCAAAAAGGAAGCAGCAGAGAGGCCATAGATGGCCTTAACACAAATGTTGGCACAGGCCAACTTAACAATACTCTTGGGTTCACAATAAGAGTGTGCAATGACACTAGCTTGGCAAAAGGACAAGTGGTAGGCCAGGGTGTATCATGAGCAAGACAGAGCACAGCACAATAACTCCCCCAATGCCAGTCAACGCTTGAGCTGTCAAGATGGTTGTGTAGCAGAGGGGTGCGGATGGCTACATAGTCCATGCCAAGTAGGACACCTGATTCCATGCCAGTGAAATTGTGGATGAGGAACATTTGGGCCATACAGGCTCCAAAGCAAACAAAACTATGCCCTCCAGGGACTACTCATAACTTTTACCCTGGGGACAAAGAGGTCTAGGGAACAGAAAGGTAAGTAAGTGCACATGAAGCTCAGTCTTAGAAACAGTCAGAAAGAGGAACACAGCATCATGCACTTGTATACACACACATTCACATATGTATGAGCACACCCCCTAGACTGCTTAGCAAATAGAGCACTGTACATAAAGAACGGTATATCTAAGTTCAAATCCTGCCTCAGACATTTACTAGCTATGCAGGCCCGGGAACATCACTTAACCTCTCAACCTCTGTTTCCTTTTCTGTAAATTGGTGGTAATACTGGAACCTCCCTTATAACATTATTGTAAAGATCAAGTGAAATATTTTTAAAGTGCTATCTAAGCCTCAAAATCATCATTAGGTGGTGCAATGGATACATCAATGGGACTGGAGTCAGGCTGACCTGAGTTCAAACACAACCTTAGACGTTCTTTAGTTGTGTGATCCTAATCAAGTTATTTAACCTTTGTCTGCCTCAATTTCCCCCACTGTAAAATGGGGACAATAATTGTACTTATCCTCATTCGTGAAGATGAAATGAGATAGTATTTGTAAAGCCTTAGTACAATGCTTGGAACAGAGAGGTCATTGTCTTACCCTTAAATGTGAGTTACTGCATTTCACCACATAATTGTCACAGGTTTTATGCCAGATTTTTGGAAAAAAGTGGGGTGTGACCATTACATGAAGCTTTAAAAATCAAGCTGGTATTACTTAAAAATAATTTATTACTAAACTGTCTTTGGTGCAAGATTGGGTTGCACAGAATACTAGTGAGTACATATTAAAATGTAATACTAACACTGCAAGTGGGCTGAGAATTCTAGACTCGGGAATGGCAATGTATGGCAGATAAATGCATATCCATATGCCACTGGTGAATACATTGCTGCTCTGTATACCATTTAAGCAGCATGAGGAACATAGTTATACCATGTGACAATTGCACGATGAAAGGTTATAAACCAATTTTTGGACTGAACCCCCACCCCATGTGGTGAAATATGGTATTGTTATTGTCAGGATCACCATACCAATACCACCCCTCTCTTTTTACTCCTCTCTTTTTACTATTAGAGACACCGTGTTTTTTCACAGCTAAGGCACAGTAAGAAAGATGTGCCCTGAGCTTGGCATAACAACAATCCTTTGTGCTCACCCTTGGGATAATCTCAGTCACAGCAAAATCCCAGAATTGTTTCTGCAGCAACCCCAGGGAGTCCCTGAGCTCTGACAAACACTTGCAGGATCCATGTTCCTATCATGAAGCCCTGCTATGAATCAAACTTGTCTCATTGTTGCTGTTACCCTTCATTCTCATGGCTATGCTCACTGCATAGCCACTGCTATATGTATCAAGGTTTGGCCTCACTAAAGCTGGTCTCTGTCTAGAAGAGGCCCAGCTCGTGGGTCTAGTTTCCCTCTTCCAGTGGAATAAAGAAAGCTTTTTGCTTATGGACACTGTTATGTCTTTGGTTTGATTTTGCTTTTATTTTATTTTATCTCTTAGAGTTAATAGTGGTTGTGATAACTGTGTGAGCTCTTTGATATTTTCAGAGTTAGTGAAAACTCTGCAGAGTTCAGAATTTTCACAATAGGGCATTTCTTGAGCTGGGAAAATCCCTTTTTTTGGGGGGGGGAGGGTGGAGGGGGGAGGGTGTTATCCAGATACACACAAATAGATTTCAATCCACTCTGCAAAAGTATATTTCTATCATCACCATCAATTATCACCAGTGCTATCGATAGTTCATCTAGTGAGTTTAAAACTCATCTTAGACATTTCCTAGTTGTGGGATTATGGACAAAACACAACTTCTTTTGCCTCAATATAAAATGCAGTTAGTACTTTCACTAGCTACCTCACAGGGTTGGTCTGAGGAAAGTATTTTGCAATTCTTTAAGTGCTATCTAAAGTGATTTATCTTGTATAATCCAGTTCGAGTAGATAATCTTGCTTTATCCCTTATTCTAGTAGGAAGAATTCTAAGTCTCCTCAGGAGAAAAATACTTCCAATACTATGATTTCAGAATTTCATTTTGTTTTGTTTAATATAAATAAATTTACCTAAATATTTATTTCTGGTGTGTACTTGTAGGTCCAACATTTTGTTGGGTCAAGCCATTTTATCTAATCTGTAACCTATTTCTTGTTTCTAAGGGAATTCAATCCAAGTGGTATAAAAGATGTCCAAGAAATAGATGAATGAAGAAGAAGATTCTATGGTCATTGATGAGAACAATGATAGCTGAAGGAGAGCCATCATGCCCTCCCAGTTCCCTTACAAAATCAAGAGAAGAAAAAGAAGTTCATAAGCACATTGTGTGAGTTCCCTGTGGGGAACATTTTAGGGGATGTGAAAAAAAGTCCCACAGGATGGATATGGAAAGAACACCTTTAATAAACTTTACATATATCACATTTTAAACCTGAAGGTGAGGTGTTACCTTTAATCAATAACTAGGATGACTGGAAATGTCTTTCCTAGAACATCAAATCCTATATCTCTGAAATCTCAGAGATAATATTGCTTAATCTTTTCTTATGCAGGAATCCCTCCACAGAGTTCCCAAAAGTTTGGAGCTCTGACTGAAGTCCTCAGTGGATGGAAAAATCATTTACCTAATGGAAAATTCCATTCCATTTTTTTTTTAGTAGTTCTAGTTCTTGGGAAGTTATTTCCATGAAAGTAAGCTGGAATCTGCCTCTATGTTACATCCATGCATTCTGTCCTCTGGGACCAGCTCAGTCTGAAGTGATTTCCATTAACCAACCTCTACCTCACTGCCTCTTCCTGCCACATTGTGTCCTTGTCAGAGTACAAGAAATGATACACTGGAAACAGAACAGTCATGATTTCCCAAATATTCCCTGAGCAGATGAATTCCAGCACTTTAACTGTTAAGAAAAATCAATATTTGGGTAAATGATGTTCAGAAAATTTTCCCAAGAAAGGCAAATCAGGCCTATGTGGTCTTAAGTTTTTAGTTATACTTAGGTCCTTTTGTTACTGGTAAGGTGTCCTCTGGTGACTTAAGCTGGTAAGAATCACCAATTCTTTCAAGGAACTGGACTATGCTGAACTCTCCCTTGACAGTGTCCTATTCCCTAAAGCATTAGGAAGGTGGTAAGTTCCACTTGACATTGAAGGTCTGGAGCACTCGCTCTCTGATTTGCTTGGTCCTCACACCATAGATGACAGGGTTAAGTGATGGTGGGATGACCACATAGAGGTTGGCAACAAGAATATGGACATATCGAGGGATATGGTGGCCAAATCTGTGAGTGAGGAAGGAGAAGAGGGAGGGTGTATAAAAGACACACATAACTCCTACATGTGAACTGCAAGTACTCAGTGCCTTGAGTCGGGCATCACTAGAAGGGAGGCGAAAGACTGCCCGTAAGATGTAGCAATAGGAGATTCCAATCAGGATCAAATCCAAGACCAGGAAAGAAGCCACAAAAAGTCCATAGATGGCATTGATACGGATATTAGCACAAGCTAGCTTGGCAATGCCCATATGTTCACAGTAGGCGTGAGCAATGACCCTTGTCTGGCAGAAAGGCAGGCGATAGGTCAGGTATATGATAGGCAGCATGAGCATGATGGGGCGTAGAACAATTGCCACCCCAATACCTGCCAGTACATTGGATGTCAGAATGGTTGTGTAATGAAGTGGGACACAGATGGCTACATAGCGATCAAAGGCCATGGCTAACAGGACAGCTGATTCCATACCTGTGAAGGTGTGAATGAGAAACATCTGGGCCAAGCAGGACCCAAAGCTGATCTCATGGGCTTCAAACCAGAAAATGCCTAGCATCCGAGGCACAGAAGACGTTGACAAGGCCAGGTCAATGCCTGACAGGATGGCCAGGAAGTAGAACATGGGATCACGGAGTGTCCTTTCAACCCAAATCACCAGTAGGATGGTGATATTGCCCAGCAGAGCCACAATGTAAACAGAGCAGAAGGGCAGGGAGAGCCAGGCATGGATATGCTCTAGCCCTGGGATGCCCACGAGGATAAAGGTGGCTGGGTGGAAGGTAGTTGCATTGTGCTGTGACATCCTACCATAGGCTGAAAGGCCAGGGAAATCTTCCCTCCTTAGAAGGAAACAAACAAAGAGGTGGTTGTAAAATTGCTTAATTCAGAGAGTTAACACTGGAGATACTTGAGGCCACGTTAGTGAGAATGGTACCTCGATGACCATTAGATCTTACTATCAAAATGACCTTCGTACCCTGCTAACAGACATAGGTCACTCACTGGTTATAGATACAAAATTGTAAGTTTAACCACGAGCTGATCCCTACCTAACCATGGACTAAGATGGAGCAGTCTTTAACTTGACTGAGTGAGCGCTCACCCAGATGAGTAAGTGAGTCACTATTTGATTTCAAAGTGAAAAATAACCTTAACTTGAGTATTACTCACCATAATTAGAGTCACAAAGGAAATCTTAACACTTGGAGGCTACCTTAGAAATATGTAAGTCCTTGAGCAAGAGAATGTGGATGTCTCAATTAGGTCCATGACAAGCAGTAGTAGTGTCTTTGTGGGGTCAAATGGTGTCTCATGTGGATGTATTCTATACTGTGTCAGCCCCTAGGTGGTACAGTGGATTAAAGTGCTGGCCTGGCATCAGGAAAACCTGAAGTCAAATTCAGTCTTACACGCTCAAAAGTTTTTGACTCTGGGCAAGACACTGAGCTGCTTTTTGCCTCAGTTTCTTCTTCTCTAAAATGGGGAGAATAACAGCTCCCTCTCAGGGTTGTGAAGATCAAATGAGATAATATTTTGTAAAGCATTTAACATAGTGCCTAGAACATAGTAGGCACTTAATAATGCCTGTTTTCTTCCTTCCTTGACACTGTTAATTAATTTTTCTCAGCCTCAGATTTATTATTTATAAAATAAAGATAATAAGTCATAGAATTCTTGTGAGGATACTTAAAGTGCTTTGCAAACCTTAAGATGCTATATAAATGCTAACTATACTGCAGTGGGCAACTTATCTTGGAGACAGTAGCCGTGAGTTCAAAACAATCTCGCTTTAATATTTACTAGCTATCTAAATATGGAGAAATCTTTTTGTCTCTCTGAACACGACTTTCCTTTTTATAAAATAGATATTTGCAGGACCTACTTCACAAAGATGTCACAAGAGAATGCACCTTGTAAATTTTAAACAGTGAATTAATTGGAATTATTGAGACAATAAGTAACTAGACCATGCTTACAAAAAGACAGTTACAAACAGCTGGGTGAGTTAGAGACAAGTGTTGAATTCAGGTCTTCCTGATTTTAAACCTGACCCTCTGTCCATTATACCAATTCTCTCTCAAAATGCTATGGACGTGTGTGAGATTATTGGTGCTCAAGGTAGAGGTGACTGTAAGAGGTTGTATGGTGATGGGTATACAGGCATTTGAGAAAGAATCATTGATGGAGGCCAGGATAATACTCTATTGAAGCAAAGGAATGGCAATTATTTTTGTGAGAAACAGAGAACAGACATTTAATGAAATTCAAATTAGAGTGGAATGGAAGATGAACTTAGTTGAAAGTGCGAGTTAGAGGATTAGGAATAGAATTCAGATTTCTCATGAAGGCATTGTGGTAGAGTGGAAACACCTTGGTCTTAGGCTCCAAAGACCAATATTCAAGTCTTGGTTCTCTCCACATCTTTAGTTGTGTGACTGTAACTGATTTATTTTCAACCTTAGTTTCTTTATCTATAACATGGGGATCCTAATGCTTACTTACAATCCCCTAACTCTGAAGGATTTTGGTGAGGAATATGTTTCATAACGCTTAAAGAGCTATGGAAATGTGAGTTATTGTTATTATTATTGTCATCATCATCACCATCATCATCATCATCATCTCGAGGACCTAGGGGGAAAATGGGGGATGAATATAGGACAGAATGATTTAAACCTGAAGTATCTATAAAGAAGACCTCAGGCTTCTCATGAGATAAACACAGCTAAACTAAATACCTTCCTCTGATCCTGAGTAATCCCTGGGGGTTACTGCTTCCGGGAGAGATTTTGTTTCAGCATTTTTACTTTTTGTTTCATGTTTACAGAGATATTGAGAGTATGTGGTTATCTAAAGAGAGGGATTCATCCTAAAATAACAAGATTTAAATCCAGGCAGAACTTTAGAGATTAATTAGTTCAATCGCATCATTCTAGAGTCAAGAAAAATAGAGATTAAGTGATTTAACCAAGTTCACTCAAGTAGCCAGGTTGTGGATTTGAATCCAAGTCCACTCATTCCAAGAAGGGCATTCCTAATCCTCCAGTCCCTGGTATCAGGAAGCAGTGTGCTAGGTTCAGGTACAGCAAGGTCTTGGAGCCCCGAAACATTCCCCTCCCCCACAGACAACTTAAAGTATATGCCCTCCACTGGGGCTGCAGGATTTTCATTCTATCTGCACCTTGGCCTTGTGATTCTAGAGTTCTCAGATAAGAGTCTCCAGATGAAGAAGCTCATTAAAGGATACTAAGTTTAGAGTTAGGAGGTTGTTTAGCAGTCATTAAGTCCAACTCCCTTCATTTCCCAAACATGGGGGCCAACTTGCCCAAGATCACATAGGTCCCATTAGAGTTGGAATTCAAAGCCAGATCATTTGACTCCAAACCCAGCACTCTTTGCATTTGACCACACTGCTTTTAAACAGATAAAAGGAGAGTGCCTCTCTCTCCCAAGACCTTCTCAATGCCATCTAAGTCCTATATGCCTTCTGAGCTATGGGTAACCTGAACAGGGCTTTGGGAATGGGGAATTAAGAAACGGAGAATGAGAAATTAGGTAAAGGAGGAGATGATACCTACCCTTAGCACATTTCTGTCTGATGGAAGAGATAAGCAACATATGGTGTTTACTCACACATACACATTCAGATTCCAGCATGTATAAAACATACTTAAACAGAATTTCAAGTAGACATATAAAGACCTACTTAGCTCTAAATATAAGCATGCATGTATATGCAGCTCCCATAAACATATGTAGGCATAGACTGTACAGATATGTTACGGATCCTAATTCAGAGACTTGTAGACATGTCTTATGCAGACACAGATGATGACATTCCTATACAAGCACTGACCATGAAACACCAGTGTTCAGAGCTGAACATAGTCATTCAGCTATAGACTCACATATCCAGGTATATACATGTTAGTGGAGACACTTTTCACTAATACACCTAGCTTCACAAAACTGCTCACAAGTACATCAAAACATCTGTACAGTTGTTCACAAACTGATATCCTGAAACACAAATGATCTCCCAGATACTTACACAGATCCATACACACCGACACACTGGCAGATAGGCGATATAGTGGATAAAATGTGGGAAGACCTAAGTTTTATTCTACCTCAAACACTTACTAGGTATATGACTTTGACCCAGTCACTTAACATCTTGCCATCTCAGCTTACTCATCTAAAAAATGGGAATAATAATGGCACCAATCTCAGGTTTCTTGTGATAATCAATTGACATAATATATGTAAAGTATTTTGCAAATCTTAAAGCACTATAATTATTAACATTGCTAAATCAGTCAACAAGCATTTATTAAAAAGCCCACTATTGTAGGCAATCAGACATTCAGCTAGATGGGTAAGGGTCTTGTTCTTAGAGTCGTGGAAGATCTGAGTTCAGGTACCACACCGGACACGAAGATTAGCGATGTGAACCTTGACAAGTCATTTAATCTTTCTTTGTATAATTTTCTTCCTCTGTAGAATGAGGATAATAATAGCATCCACCCCCAAGGGTTATGAGCATGCAATGAGATAATATTTGCAAAGTACTTTGCAAAACTTAAAACTCCATGCAAATGCTAGCTATTAGTCAGACACACTTACAAAGATTCTCATACAATTCACTAGTCTCCTTTACATGGCATTAAAAATTAGACTATTGAGAAGGACAGAGAGAGAGGGAGAGACTGAGGGATGGACAGGGAGACAGAGACTCTGAGGGAGTCACAGACAGGGAAACAATGACTCAGACCCTGTTAGTTCTTAGCAAAATGAAAGAGACAGTATCCCTTATAGGCACATCACCAAGAAGAAAAGATGCAGTTAATCAGGAGTGTCATCTTCCTGGAGACTGGAAGCTGAAAACTGGAACCTGGAACCAGGAGGCAGAAGAATATCACCCCCTTAGAATTCTGGTTTGGTTAGAAATCTGCCTTCTTGAAGCCGTTGAGAGCCTGTAAGGGCAGTCTGCTGGACTTGGGGAGCTTTGCCTCCTCCAGTGAGCGTTGCTCCTAATGTCAATCCCTTCCACATCAATTTTGACCCTTTCCCTCCCTCTGTCTTCCATGGGAATAGGGATTTTTGTTTACCCACGAACTCTGCCCTTTATAAGGACATAGTTAATGTCTTAGATCATCTGAGATTTCCACCTAAAAATTTTTGTTTCCCAGGAGATTAGAGAATGGCTTTGTCCTAAAAGAGGAGGGTAGATCACCTAATCTCACTTAGACCAATTTTCAGCCTATGCTTCTTGGGGTATTATTGCATTTTTCAGGGAGAACTCAAATCATTGTACAATAAAGAAATTGAATCATTGGTTTAGAACTGGAACGAACTTCAGAGGACATCTAGTCTACTCACTAGAGAATTGAGTCCACAGCCCAGATCAGCCCTGGGAGCCCAGACAGCCTAGAATGGCTCTATACAGCCGTGCCTCCCCAGGCAAGGAAAAGAGGTTTTTATAGCAGAGCCTCAGCCTCCCAATTGCTAAATAAAACTACCTGAAAAATGCTTCCTTGTCTCCAAGGCCACCATGCCCTCCAGGGACTACTCACAACTTTTACCCTGGGGACAAAGAAGGCTAGGGAACAGAAAGGTAAGTATGTGACCATGAAACCTAGTTGTAGAAAGAATAAGAAAGAAGTGCATAGCATCACAAACTTGTATACACACATATACATATGTATGAGCATACCCCATAGCTTGCTTAGAGAGCTCTGTCCTTAAAGAAGCACTATCTAAGTACAAGGACATATATAAGTTCAAATCCTGCCTCAGAAATTTACTAGCTATGTAGACTTGGGAACATCACGTAACCTCTCAACCTCAGTTTTCTCTTATGTAAAATGGGGGTGATATTGGGACCTCCCCTATAATATTATTGTAAAGATCAAATGAAATATTTTTAAAGTGCTTTCTAAACCTCAAGGTGACAGCTAGGTGGTGAAGTGGATAAAGCATTGAGTATGGAGTCAGGAGTTCAAAGGTAGCTTTAGACACTTACTAATTGTTTGACCCAAATCAAGTCACTCAACCTTTTGTTTGCCTCATTTTCCTCCACTGTAAAATGGAGATAATAATAGTACTTATCCTTATCTGAGAGGATCAAATGAGGTAATATTTGTAAAGCCTAAGCACAGTGCTTAGGGCATAGAAGTCTTTGCCCCCTCACCCCATAAGTATGAGTTATTATTGTAATTATTATTATTGCTATTATTACTATACCTGTATGGGCAAATTTATATACAACTGTGCACAGGCATAATTTTGGACACCTCCAGTTTACTATAGGATAAAATACAGAATCCCTAGAATTTAAAGTCTTTAATAATCTGACAATCTATTTTTTTCAATTTTCATTTATTTCTTAAATTGAATTTTCTTTTACTTTAACAAAAATTTGCCCTTCTTACACATCCCTCATTGAGAAAATAAAACTCTTGTTATAAACATATATCATAAAACAAAATACATTCCGACATTGTCGGCCTATCTTTATTCTCATTCACTCTCTGTTCCAGCACTTTGGCTTGACAAAGTATTCCATTTCCCTGCTCTGTGCTTTTGCACAAGCTTTGCTCCAAAGCTGTGAATGTTCTCCCAACTAATAATCTCCACCCCTTAGAACTTCTCTTTTCTAGACTCAGCTCAAATGTCACTCCAAAAAGAGGCCTTTCCTGATGATCTCAATTGTTTGACTGCCTCCTCGTTACATTTTCATTGATTTTTGCAAATATCTGCTTTTCAATATTCATGTCATTTGCCTTCCATTAGAAAGTAAGCCCCTTGAGGGGAGGGACAGTAGGCACTCAATAAATATTTCTTGACTTAAATTGAGTTACATGGATATATGCACAGGCCAACACATTCTCAAACTACAGACAAGCATATATACACAATCAGTATACTCAGTTCTCTGCCTGGACTAAAACTCAGCTTGGCCATGATCTCACTTTGTAATTTGGGGTGTCACTTAGCTTGTCTATATTGTCTATGTTTCAGCTTCATCATTGGTAAAATGGGGGGAGGTGGTCTAGATCAGCGGTTCTTAAACTTTTTGCTGTTGTCTCAGAGAAGCTTTTGGCAGTCTGGGGAAGTCTCTTCTTGGAATGAAATTTTATTTCCTACATTCCTAATTGACTGAAATGTTCAATTTAGAGGACAGTGAAAATAAAGAGGGAATTTTTTTTTCCACCTGTAAATTCACTCACTGATCTCCCACATTCTATCCATGCACAGCTTAGGGGTCTGTGGAACCTAGATTAAGAATTTTGGTGTAGATTTTCTTTAATATCCATTCCAAATCTGATTTCTATGATTCTGTGATTTATACATATGGTTATGTGCATTTATGTTTAAACACGCATGCTACTATATACTCATGTACTTGCAAATACATCTATAAACAATGTAGTGGTCAAAGTTGGAATTTGGAGACACCAGGCTATCCTCTCAGGCCTCTCACCAGCATGCTTACCTGTCATCCTCCTGCCTCACTCTCTTATTATTGTCGGGATCTCTCACAGGGATGCTCTCTCAATTCCAGGGTTTCAATTTGAACCTTTAATACATCAAGCCATGCCTATATGTTAACAGAAGAGGTCTAGGCTTCCTCCCTTCACATAACCACATCCCCTTCCCAATAACCTGCAAGCTTTTTCACAAGGATCTTCTGGAGAACAACTTGCCTGTCTTTTTTGTCAAGGCCAAGAGACAAGCATTACTGAGGGGCCACAGAGAAGGGAAGAGAGCACCAATGTCACAGGTTCATAGGATTCTACCTTGAAAGCTGAAAAAGACTTTAAAGGTCATCAAGTCCAACTAACTCATTGTATAGATGAAAAAAAAAAGAAAAAGAAAGAAAGAAAAGAAAATAAGTCTCACAGAGATTAAATTATTTGACCAAGGTCACAAAAGTAGTAAGTGAGAGAAGCAGGATTCAATTTCAAATTCAGTATTTTTCCCACTGAATCATGTTGCCTGTCCAATGTTGAGAGTAGGCAAGACTTCTTTCACAGGCTCCACAGACACACTGGATCACACACCTGTGTGTACATATTCACAAGTACACACACACATACACACACACAAACACACACAGATGAACTTTCCCAATTATGGAGCTGGGATCTGGGCTACAGAAAGGAAAGACCCTGGGCTTTCCCACATGGCCAAATCTCTGGTGTTCACCTGAGGCTATAATCCCATCAATTGACCTTTCCTTGTGGCTATGCCCAATCTCTGTTACCCTTAACCTAGCCTGGCCCTCCATTGTTTTACCTCCCTGTGCCTCCCCCCTCCCCCCCTACTTCCCACCTTTAATCCTATCTAGGCTCCATTCTCCCTTGGCCACTCCAGGAGTTTTATTACCTCATAGACTATTTCACCACTCCTAGATCCCTCCCATAGTCTTTCTGTATATAAGGTCCATCTCATCTCCATTAAGATGCTAAGATTCCTAAAATCTAGTCACTGCTTAGATTCTTAAAATCTAGCTACTTCTTAGATTCTTATAATCTAGCCAGTGCTTACTCATGTTCAGACTCCTTAAGAATCTGCCCAATATGATGGATGTTCTAATAAACCTTGTCTTTGGCTGAAAGAACATTTGGGTCGAATTCTTTCAGGCAGGACCCGCGTGTTGTGATTTTGGGGTTCCAGCACCCCTGAACTCCTAAACCGCATCATTTTGGTGACCCGTATGGGGAAACTGCCTAACCCCAATTCTTCTCCAGCCAAGACTGGAAGGTATGTAAGCCTTCCCCCTCCCCTCCTTTCTGACTCTGCAGTTGGGGTTGCTCTCCAAGCACCAAGGCTTAGAGGTGCTTGTTGGGCAGACAGTTACAAGGCTGTCTCTCACTAGGCCTGACGCTCTCAGGCTATCGGTCCACTGGGTCAGTTCAAGGCCATGGACCTGGGTACACCTTCTGCAGCATAGAGGACAAGGACGGACGCCCTAGCTGGAAGTGTATGCTTAATTCTATTAGTTCCTTCAGGCGCTAGGGAATTGGGGAAAACTGCAGTTACTTTTTGGTTCCCTGAGGCTTACTTACTCCCTTCCCTCCACACCTCTGAATCCTTCGTGGAGGTTACAGGGAAAGTTAGAACAGCTAAAAATATCTTGGCATATTCTGGAGGTTTTGTGATTGATCATTACAGAGTTTTGAAACACCTTTGATTCGCCCTCCCCCGCCTGGGAAAGGAAGAAGGGGGGCGGGGCAGCAGTTATGGTGTGGGTCCCCCTGTCAATGGCCTTGAGCTCTAGGGACATCCTGCTCAAGGTAATGAGGCTAGCCTCCAAACTTGGGTAAGCATGCTCTTTTAAATTTGTAGTTTTAATAGTTTTAACTGTTAATGATGAGATGTTGATTCTCTGGGTAAAGTGATTTGGAAGTACATTTAACAAAACTGAAGTCACCTGACTGGTAATGGGTTTGTTTCAAGTTTCAAATTGGTGAACTTTCTGTATCAGTTATGTCAAGCAACTTTTCATAATTTGGTTACTGCTAAAATAAGTTATCTATTGTTGGTTAGTGTTTTAATGTGTAAATTAGCCAAAAAGCTTATTTGGGTTATGTATGGCTTGCTGAGAATTGGCAAGTGTATAGAAATCTCTAACGATTGGCTTTTTACACCAGGACAAATTGAAGTTTGAGATATAAATCCTGGAAAAGTTTTTCCTAAACTGTAATTAGTAAAACTTGCTGTTTGAGGTAAAAGCTCATAGGATTTTATTTTGAGTTGTCTGATGGGTCATAATCCATTGATAATCAATCCACCATCTGAGAGAAATGCCACACGCTACTCAGAGAAGGTGATACTGGTGAGAAGTCAGCATTGGGAAAAGCTGAGAGGACAATTTTAGCCTCAGTCTAAGATGGGATCCTCCTGGCTCAGTTTCCCTATTATGTTCCTTTGAAAGGCAATGTTACCCACCTGGTTATTCCTGAGTCTGGCTATGAGGTGGATTTGATACTGCATGGGTGGAAAACTGAATTATCTGAATCCAAACAGAGCTAAGGATGTCTTATCCTTTCAAAGTTGAGCCTTAAATCTAGTCCCTGCTTTATATCTGGGCCCTGCAGTCTTTTCTGTCAGATTTATGTCTTTCAGACTATGGGTCATATTCACCTACAGTTGGTAGCAAACAGTCAGTACCAGCCAATGTCCCCCCATGGCTCCTTGGATGCAGCCTGTGCTTGGTTCCAGTCAACCTCCTCTTCAGGACCCCCTCCAGGCAGGGACAACTCTATGCCCCTTGCCAGCAGGAAGCAGTTTCAGAAGCCAAGACCTTTGCCCCTCACTCCAGAATAATTTGGGCCCTATTTGTTTGAGGGGGTAATGATGGGGTTGGGATCTGGGCCCCAGAAAGCAAAAACCCTGGACTTATCCACATGGCCAAATCTCTGGTGTTCACCTGAGGCTAATCCCATCAACTGGCCTTTCCTTGTGGCTATGCCCAATCTCTGTTACCCTTAACCTAGCCTGGCCTTCCACTGTCTTACCTCCCTGTGCCTCCCCTCTCCCCCCCACTTCCCACCTTTAATCCTATCTAGGCTCCATTCTCCCTTGGCCACCCCAGGAGTTCTACTACCTCATAGACTACTTGACCACTCCTAGATCCCTCCGATAGTCTTTCTGTATATAAGGTCCATCTCATCTCCATTAAAATGCTTAGATTCCTAAAATCTAGTCACTGCTTAGATTCTTATAATCTAGCCAGTGCTTACTCATGTTCAGACTCCTTAAGAATCTGCCCAACATGATGGATGTTCTAATAAACCTTGCCTTTGGCTGAAAGAAGGTTTGGGTCAAATTCTTTCAGGCAAGACCCACATGTTGTGATTTTGGGGTCCCAACATCCCTGAACCTCTAAACCACATCACCAACAATGATTCAAGCTTCCCTTTGTTTTAATATATTTTCTTGATCTGTGCTTTCTTCATGGCTAATGAACATCTTTGATATTTAGATATAATGCTTAAAATGTGACCTGTCTACAGAACATCTACAGGGAATATGAAGGTTCAGTAGGGGAGCAATATATTTTCATCAGGTAGCAAACCATACATAATATGAGATAGGCCCAGCTGAAATCTAACTTAATATTTCTCGCCCCAAATGATCCAGTTAATATTTTGAGGGATAGTCTTCCCCCCATGGGAATATAACTCAGCCTCTTGGTATTTTGTTTTGTTTTCCCTAGGAGAATTTATGGAAAGGAACACATTCCTAATATTATAAGGTTGCAATATATGTCAAGTACAAAGTAAAATGTACTTGTAGGAATTATCTTTATTCCCATTTTTCCTGAATCAAAGTTGTTCTACAAGACATGGGATTATTGAACTGGAGATTAAGTTTATCCTATGCATTTAAAACTAAGCTGAGGTTTGGGAATGCTGGATTTAGAATGTGAGAACCTAGATGTGAATTATGATTTGGCACCTTATTTGACTTAAAACAAGTTTGTTTTTTAATGTGTTTCAATTTTTCTACCTTTTAAATGAGGGGTTGGATTAAATTAGATTCCCTCTAAATTACCTTCCAATGCTAAAGTTTCTTTATTATAAAGAGATTTGAGATATCCTTGAAAAATTCAATGACTCCATAATTGGTCATAATTAACAGACAAGCCTTAGGTGATTGCCTAAGGCACGTAGAAGTTTGCTTTTTTTTAGTCACTCAGAATCAGTCAGAGGTGAAATTTGAACCCACATCTTCTTAATTCCAAGTCCAATTCATATCCACTGCAGTGCAGGAGTGGGGAACCTGCAGCCTCTAGGCCACATGTAGTCTTTCAGGTCCTTAGGTGTGGCTTTTTGACTGAGTCCAAGTTTTACAGAACAAATCCTTTTATTAAGAAGATTTGTTCTGTGAAGTTTGGATTCAGTCAAAGGGCCGCACTTGAGGACCTAGAGGGTCACTTATGGCCTTGAGGTGAAGCCTAAGGTTCCCCACTTTTGCACTACACCATGTTTTCTCTTCTACCTGATCTCCCTTAACAAAATGAGTTCTCACAATGGCATTCCTTGAGCTGGGAAAAATCACACTTTTTAAAAAAAATTTATTTTTTTGCATATTATTTAGAGACACACAAATAGATTTCAATACACTCTCTGCAAAAGTATATTTCTATCATCATCATCATCATCAATCATCATCATTGCTATAGCTAGTTTATCTAGTGAGTTTGAATCTCATTTTAGACGTTTCCTAACTGTAGGATTAAGGAAACAAACTCTCAGAGGTTCAGTTACCTCATTGTAAAATTCAATTAGTACTTTTACTAGCTACCTTACCTGGTTGTTCTGGGGAAAGTTTTGCAATTCTTTAAGTGCTATTTAAAGGGATTTATTTTGCATAATCCTGGTTAGAGGAGGAGATAAACTTGCTTGATCACTCATTCTAGTGGGAACAGTTCCCTCATTAAATAGAGTGAAGGGTCTAGGTTACCTTAATTGGAACTGTCATAGGCAATGTCAGGCTTTGATGTAATTAGAAATATTTTTAATTCTATGATTTTGGTATTTAATTTTGTTTTGCTTAATATAAATAAATCCACATAAATATTTATTTCTGCCTTAGATATGCTTGTTGTAGCCCCAACATTTCAATGGGTTAAGTCATTTTATCCATTCTCTAACCTATTTCTTGTTTATAGGGGAATTCAACCTAAGTGGTATAAAAGATGTTGTCAAAGAAATAGATGAGTGAAAAAAAAAGCAAAATAAAAAACAAAAAACAAAAAAAACCAGAAAGATACCATGGTCATCGGTGAGAACAATGATAGTTGAAAGTTTCCTTGCAAAGTCAAGAGAAGAAAAAGAAAGCTCTGAGCTCTCTGTGACGAACATTTTAGAGGAGGTGGAAAAAGGTCCCACAAGATGGGCATGGAAAGGATGAGATTTGAGTCCACACCCACAGGAATGACATCACAGGGTTTTGGACCAAAGGTCAGGATTACAATGGTTATATTTTTTTTGTCTCATATTCGATTATATTGTCTTTCTTGTCAATAAAACAAACAAGCTACCTCACCTAGAGCTAATCTAAAATTCGGTTGTAGTCTTATCAACACACAAACACATTTTAAACATTGTTCATGTGCCAACCTTTATGAACATATGTACTTACTCTGACACTCGCAGATCTAAACACAAATCCAAAATTGCTTCTATCATCTCTGTAGGTTTTTCTGTTTGTTTTCCTTTCCATATCTTCTTGGCCCTCAGCTCTTTTCTAAATGGGGAGGGGTATCACTCTGGGATTATTTGTTCTCATTTCTTCCACTCAGTTCTTAAGGAATATGTATGATATTTCCACTGTATCAAATATTTCTCAATCTTCTTTCTGTTTCTTTTCTTGAATAAGCATGAATGTCCATATTGTTCATTTACTTATTAACCCCTATGTGTAGCAGTGAATAATATTGAACTGGGAGTCAGGAAGAACTAAGTTAAAATTCTTCCTGAAAAGTTTTCTTAGCTGTGCGACCTTGGATAAATCACTCAAACTCTATTTTCCTCAGTTCACTCATCTGAAAAATTAGGGCAATAATAGCACCTACCACTTGGAGTTGTTATGAAGATTAAGTGAAATAACATGTAAAACAGTTGGCAAATCTTAAAGCCCTAGATAAAGTAATGAACAAAAATATTTAGTATTTACTTTCTGAGATAGGGGAGATGCCCTGAGCTTTTAAAGTTTTCTCAAAGAATTCCAATTGACATTACGTGAAACAACAGGCTTTCTTCCTCTAGAATTGTATCCCTGACCATTCTAGCTAATGAGTTGGTTGAGAATATTGGCAGAGTCACAACAACTCCATGTGGAAGGTGGTAGAGGCACCTAAGGCCCTCAGCTGAAAGTTATGTCATGGTCAGTCTGTTCTGACATGATGATGTTCTCTATCAATCAACAAGAATGTATCACACTGAAGAAACAAATCAGCTTCTGAGTATAAGAAAGATGTTTTTAGAAGTTGAGGGTTTTATGGAGAATACAGGGTCAGAAGAGTGAATGAGTATGTTGTGTGTGTGTGTGTGAGAGAGAGAGAGAAACATAATGTAGAGAGACAAATGGAGAAATAGAGCAATATAGAGATAGAGACAAACTGACAGAAGGAGAGAGACAGAGACTGAGGCAGAGGTCTGATAAAGTTATGACATTTAGCAAGTACAAGTTCTCTGTGAAAGTGATGGTACTTTTGATGGAGGATTATAAGATCACAGATAATAAATTTAAATTTAGATAAATTAAAATAAAATAAATTTAGAACTTGTGAGGACCTCAGAGACCCTCTGATCAAAGCATATATCATTTTACAAATGTGAAACTTCATTTCAGTGAGGCTAAGTGGCTTGCCCACAGTACCAGGGCTAATAAGAGTCGGCAGCAGAATTTGAACCCATGTTCAATTCCAGCATTCTAGGGGTGAGGCTCATTCTGTGCCCCAGTGTTATAATAAGATTCGATATATGAAAGGTAATTTTCTCATCCCCATTCAGTCTCACAAGAGAAAAGAATGCTACAGAGAGAGAGAGAGATCAGTATGGCTGAGTAAGAAGAAAGGGGGAGGGAATAATCATTTTATTAAGTATCTCCATGTGACAAACACTATAAAAGTGCTAAGCACTTTACAAACATTCTCATTATCTCCTCACAAGAACCCTCGGAGATAGGTGTTATTATTGCCCTCATTTTATAGTTGAGGAAATTGAGGCAGACAGATATTATGTGACTTGCCCAAAGCCACGCAGCGAGTAATTGTCTCATAAGTTCAAATTCAGTTTTTTGTGATTCTAGCCTCAGTGCTCTACCCACTGTACCACCTCTGGGATCAGAGGACATGGGTTCAAATCCTGTCTCTGATGCTTGATACCTATGTGACTTTAGACAACTTACTTAACCACTCTACCACTCAGTTACCTGAGCTTTAAAATGAGAGAATTGAACTGGATGACAAAGCCTCTTTCTCATTTCTAGATATCAGATGCTCTGAGCAAGTGATTCTTCCACAGCCTCCCAGATCCTTTTTAACTCTGTGTCTGGTACTCCAGCACCTCAGGTGCTCTAATAAGGAATGTTCTCTACCCCAACCCCACCCCTGTACCTTTTGACTTTTTTTTTTCTTTTAACATAGAAAAGACAAGAGACTAGGACACAAACAAGCTAATTGGAGGGGTGGTGGTGGAATTAGCCTTCATAAAAGACTGAATTCAGGTTCAACACTTTAGAAGACAGTCCCTTGAAAAGTGCCTATTCTCTGAGTTCATCTCAGCCCCAAAAAAATACTTTTGTGCTCAAATTTTAGGGAAAAAAATGGATGATTATTTGAGTTCTTAGGGACTTGAAGCTGTTTTCTAGGGACAGGCAGAAATTCCTTCTTCCCTCAAAGCTGACTTTGAAAAAGTTTAGACCTTGGGTCAGGTTCTGGCCCTGAGGGAGAGCAGAGTCCCTTAAGGGACAGTTTATTCTTTCCACAGAGCTGATTGGATAAAGGATGGAGATACTCAAGCCACAAATAGTGTTGTCCCCCAATTCCAGAGCAACAGATGCATAGGAATTCGTACGTATTGAGAAGCTGTTGAAACATTTGGTGACCTCAGTCCCTGCTACCTGTAATGTCTTATTTTATCAGGATTTGTTTTTTTCTTTCAGATCACTATCTATACAGTGGGCCCTTCCCCTTCTTCCACCCTAGCAATAGTTACTGGCTATAGGGTTGGAAATTTGTACAGATGTAGAGTCAGGCTTTTAATGCTGAGAAAAGAAGAAAAATCTGAGGGAGAACTCTGAGCCAAAGCAGACTGAAGAACCCATGGACCACGTGGATAAATATTCACTGCTTGCCACGGTAACCACTCCATGTACATGTACTCACAGAGTAAAAAGCTAATGGACACTTAAGGGGAGACCCAATAGAAAAGTTACTTGAATGATCCTAAGAGGGACTGGGACTTTATAAAAAAAAAAAAGGAAGAAAACATTACCAAGAACTGATTATTAAACACTAGGTCCTTAGCCAGTGTTCTCATACATATATTTTGTGGGAGGGTTCATTCTGCCTAGGCAGGTAGTAGGAATGAGAATTTGACTGATGTAGATATAATGAGAAAGGAACAGGAGAGGACTGGGTATGTGCATGAAATCTACTGACAACACAATCCTGTCAGTTGGGGAGGAATCCGTGATGAATTGATCCTGTGAGCTGAGTTTTTCCTTTGGTAAGAAAATAAGTTGGAAGAGAGTCTGAGTAACGGTCTTCTTATTTTCTGAAGGTTCTTTTTCTAGGAGTGGAGGAGGAGATTAGGCGCTCTCTCTCACTACTAAGGACAAAGCCCACAAATACGTCCACATCTCCCAAACATGGGTATTTGTCAAATTGTAAGGAGTTTAGGTCAGATATATCAATCAAGATGGTTTTAGTCTTCTTGAAGCCACCCTAGAGTGGTTCCACTTGTGTGCCAGGCTATGGGGAGGAGAGGAATATGATTCTTCTGTCCTTTCCTGCCCATGATAACTAGATTTAGAGTCAACCAGCTTTGAGCATGTGCAAGTTTCCTAGTCAATGGATCAACTAACAGTGGGGAGGAGATAAGTAAAAATTAGATGAACCTCTGATGTCCTGCCTGTAGTTCAGTTGGGGACAGAAGACACAGTCATAAGATATAGAATAATAAGGGCTATACTGTAATATGAATTCATGAAAAACATGTGTGTTATTGAGCATGTTGTATATTATTAAGTACATTGTGTGTTATTAAACAGTAGGTTCCAGGTACTGTGCTAAAAAGAAAATAGGTTCTACTTTCAAGGAGCTCACCCTCTCTCTAGAGTAGACAATTCATATAGGAGAGTTCAGAGTAAAGTGAATGGGAAAGTCCAGAGGTTGTAAGAGAGCATATCAGTGTCTGTTCCCACAGGAGTAGCCTGCTGCCATAGGGAAAAAGGGGGTGGGCTGCAGGTCAGAGTGAAGACGGGACTCTGGGTTCCCTCTGGTAAGCTTGGGGATGGGGGTTTAGTGTCCAGGGGAGGAAGTTTGGGGATGGGCTCTCCAATGGGAGAAGAAGGAAGCTGGGTGCCTTTAGAGATCAGTTCTTATCTTGGCTTTGAGGTCTGTAACTTCCAGGAAGGAGATGGGAACAGTCTAGCCTCTCCTGTTCAGTAGTTCTTCCTAGTTCAAAAGTCCTTTCCCTCAGTCAGGACCTACACTTTGTCTTAGAATGATCAGCCCCAATGAAGTCATTCTTTCCAGCTTCCTTTTGACAACTTAAATCATAAGGTAGCTGAGTGGCTATGAACAATGGTATGATTATTTTTTGTACTAGGATTAAGTTCATTATACCCATCATTGTACATGGTATACTCCCTTATAGGAGGAATGATTAGAGTGAATATGTAATATGAAGGAGTGAAGAAATGAAGAATTAAAAACCATTGGTTAATGTTTAAATGAGGGTGTTAGGGGAATATAAGTAGGGAGTTAGATATAAAGAAATTAGTCTGGGTAGGAGTATTCTGAAAAGATTCTGTGGAATAGACAAGCCTTAGAGGATCAGCTGATTTTTAAAGGATTAACTAGATTAAGAGAGACCTTCGGAGGGGGAAGATATTTTGAGATGGCCTGAGTAAAGTCAGGTTGTTGAGAATGAATGCAGCAATATTGTCACTGGGGAGAGTGGAGAGACTGGGCTTGAAAGAAAAGGAAATTGTATTTGGCACTCTGAAGAAACTTACAATATCCATACTGGAAAGGAACTTAAAGATCATTTAAGAAAACCACCTTTTTTTTTTTCTTGTGGGAGGCAATCAGGGTTAAGTGACTTGTCCAGGGTCACATGGCTACTAAATGTCTGAGGTCATATTTGAACTCAGGTCCTCCTGACTTCAAGGCCAGTGCTCTATCAAACACCTAGCTGCCACCACACCATCCAATTTAACAAAAGACCAAGCTCAGAGATAGAAAGTGATTTGGTCAAGATCACGCAACTCAATTACTATCGCAACTAACAGGTTCAGACATCCCATCAAGTAGTCATTCTTTCGCACCACACTGTTCTCATAATTTCAGAATTTTTCCCATACTATTAAAGATCTTTACTAGCAAAACTTTCATCACAAGGCATCAACAAGCATTGTTAAACCACCTGCTACGTTCCAGGTATGGTACTAAGCACTGAGGATACAGAGAAAAGCAAAAAAATAGTCCTGCCCTCAAAGAGCTCACAGTCTAATGAAAGAGACAACTTGTAAACAAGTGTTCTCCATCAAGATAAAGACAGGATAAGTTGGAGATGATTGATAGAAAGGAAGGCATAACTATCAAGGAGGACCAGGGAAGGCTTCGTGCAGAGGGTGAGACTTTAGCTGAGATTTGAAGGAAGTGAGAGAAGGTCTTACACCTAGCCTAAAAAATTCTGGATAAGGGAGAGTTTTGATGAAGGAAATACATGTTAATATATAAATATATGTGTGCATATATACATATATACATAGATATACACACATATATATATACATACATACATACACACACACACACACGAAGAGAGAGAGAGTATTCCACTACTAAAGATGGACTTCCAGACAGCAATTAGATGAATGCTTTGGGTAGGGGGAGGTAGGCTAGAATTTTTAATTCCTGCAGATTCCATAAGCAGGATTGCTACATAGCAGATTTTGGGGTTTCTATTTATACATTCGCTCAAAGTTCTAAAGTGATACAACTGTTCTGAAAATATCTGTTCATCCCATCTTTAACCATGTGACTTTCTAATGTTTAGAATTCCCTAATATAGAAATGGGTCTGAAGTCACTTCCTCTATAGGGCACCTAAACCTCAGAAGGGATGAAGAGGGGTTAGGTATCATTTTATGTTGGTATACTCACTTTTATGACATTCATTTATCATTTCTTTAAAGAGTTCTAGAATTCTACCAGGATTTGAAATCAGTCTCACTAGCTATAGTTTACAGACTCCATTATCTTCCTCTTTTGAAAATGTGGATATTCTCCCTTTTCTAGGCCTGCTGCACTTTTGCCACAGACTTTCAAAAATCACTGACAGTAGCTTGGGAAATCACATCTATCCAGTTCTTTGTTTTCCTTCCACTCAAGGATGTGGTTTCAAGTCAGGTGACTTGAACCCATTAAGAAGGGGGAGGGGGAGTTTCTCTCATAATTATTGCCTTACCTAACTTGGTTATGAACACCCTATCAGTCCTACTTATTCTTTGACTTTTAGTCCAAGGAACAAAATGTTCAAAATTAGAGTAAATTGCCCTACAGGGTAGTGATTTCTTAATCACGGAAGTTTTTCAAGCTAGTGTTCTACTTATCAGTTATGTTGTCTGCATACTTTCTGTTTAGATATGCATTGGATTAAATACCTTTTGAAGTCCTTTCCAGTTCTGAGTTGGTGTGATTCTCTGAAAAATGAACAGCATCCTAGGCAAAGCTTATTTCCGAGAAATGAAGTAAATCAGACTTTCTGGAGGTAAAGGTGACCACATGTCCAATACCATGTAGAAACAAAGAAATGAGTATGAAAATATATAAGGGGGAGTCTAATCAATAGTCTGAATTACCTTTATTTATGGCCTTAGTAATGAGTGTGCTAGAGCCAGCTCCTACAGGCTCTAGAGAGTTGATTGCTGAATTTTCAGTGTAAGCATTTAGAATTTGAAATTTGGCAAACACTGTAAATCAGAGCTTGATTTTCTTTTTTTTTATTGTTTAGACTTAACAAAGTGAAGAAGAAAAAGTTAATGTAGATTCAACTTAAAAGTGTTTCCTGTGTACTTTCATGATTTTTTTTTTGAGAGCCAATTGTAAAACATTTCCTGGCACACTCCTAATTTCAGAATAGAAATGGAAGCCCAGCATCCAGAAGACAGAATTAGAATTTCACTGGCATTGGTGATGGCTTGTTGGGGTGAGTAGTTGAGAATAGTTGCATTTGTGTGTGTCTGATCAGACCAGCAGTTTCACTATGTAGGGGATTCCCAGTAAGAAAATTTCTGTCAATACGTATCCGCAACTAATCTGCTATTTATAGTTTTAGAGAGTTATTGGGGGGTCAATGAGATGTTAAGTAACTTACCAATGTACACAAAGCCAGTATGCGTTAGAGGTGGAATTTGAACCAAGATAATTTCTCAAGACCAACTATATTTTAGTGGGTGAGACAAAAAATACTATAGTATCATTGTGGTCAATTTCAAAAGTGAAAAAAAAAATTGTACTAGATCATATACACCAAGGAGATTTTGCCTCCACATAAATATTTGGTCTCCATTCATACAAGCCTCTTGGTCTTCCTCTCAGGGAGTAAACTGTGAGAGTAGAAGTCTCAGGAATTAATTTAATCACAGGGATTAGAGTTGGAAAGTAGTTGGATATCTAGTAATTCACTCTCCTCTTTTTACTGATAGAGAAAGTGAGGTCCAGAAAGTTGAAGTGATTTACTAAAGGGTACACAAGTCAGGACCCAGGGACTTTAACCCCAGATTAGTACTCAGTCCCTATAACATTCCAGTTTACCCACTAATCTTGTCTGACTATGGGTTGTGGGAGTGGACAGTTAACACAATAATAATGGATTTAAAATGCAATGGGGATTTTTTATGCTGATGTCTAGCCCCAAGTTTTATTGCCTATTGCATGCACAAATGTCCTTCTAGGGCATTTTCTTTCCTCCTTTCTATAAAGCAATAACAAGAAGAGGAGGATAAACTGACAATTTTCTTGAAAACATTTCATTCATTAAAAAATTATCTCCCCAACTAGTTCTTCTTACAGGCAGTAACTGTATTTTCTATACTGCACAATGCCTAGCAATGTGCTACATTATCATAAGAGGCTCAGTATGTATGTACATACATATGTAATTATGTATGTATGTATATATGTATGTATATATGTATGCATCTATCTACATATCTATAGAAACTATGTACACCAATAGTTATATGTATGTAGATACATATAGATAGATAGCAGCTAGGTGGCACAGTGTATAGAAGGAAGTCAGAAAGACTCATCTTCCTGAGTTTAAATCTGGCCTTAGACAGTTACTAGTTGTGTGACCCTGGGTAACCCTGTTTGCCTCAGTTTGTCATCTGTCAAATGAGCTAGAGAAGAAAATGGCAAACCACTCTAGTATCTTTGCCAAGAAAACCCTAAATGGTGTCATGAAGAGTTGGACACAACTAAAAAACAACTGGACAACAACAAAATATAAATAGATACATAGCTAGATACTATGTACATATAACGTGTGTGTGTGTGTGTGTGTATACACACATATACATACAGAGAGAGAGAAACACAGAAAAAGAGAAAGATATACAGATATAGAGATATTTGATGCTATTAATGATGATGATGGTGAAGAAAAGTATGATGGTTATAAATTGTGATAACGATTGTCCACTATACTCACTGGGGATCAATTAGTAAAGACTTAGTAATATTTGTTCTTCTTTCATTCCAGGGAAGCAATCCATCCCAGTGAGCATCATGTCTGTCTTCAATTCCTCTGCCCTCTATCCTAGGTTTCTTTTAACAGGTTTCCCAGGGTTGGAGGCCATGTATGGTTTGATCTCCATCCCCATCTGCCTGGTCTACATTATATCCATAGCAGGAAATATCACCATCCTCTTTGTCATTCGGACAGATCCCTCACTGCACCAGCCCATGTATTACTTTCTGTCAATGTTGGCTCTGACAGACCTGGGTTTATCTACCACTACATTGCCTACTATGCTCAGTGTCTTCTGGTTCCATGCCCGGGAGATCCCTTTCAATGCCTGCTTGATTCAGATGTACTTCATCCATGTGTTCTCCATCATTGAGTCTGCTGTGTTGTTGGCCATGGCATTTGATCGTTTTGTGGCCATCTGTGAACCCCTGCGCTATTCAACCATCCTCACCAATGGGGTAATTATTGGGATTGGGCTGGCTATTGCTGGAAGGGCATTGACTTTGGTCTTGCCAGCCTCCTTCCTCTTGAAAAGGCTGCAATACCAACCCATCAATGCCCTCTCCTATTCTTTTTGCCTGCACCAGGACCTCATTAAGATGACAGTATCCAATCGGAGGATTAGCAGTATCTATGGCCTCATGGTGGTCATCTTTTCCATGGGACTAGACTCAATATTGCTTCTTCTGTCCTATATACTCATCCTGGCCACAGTGCTGAGCATTGCTTCTAAGTCAGAGCGTATTAAAGCTCTGAACACCTGTATCTCCCATATCTGTGCTGTGCTCACCTTTTACTCACCCATGATTGGGTTGTCCATGATCCGTCGCTATGGGCAGAATGCCTCCCCTGTAGTTCACGTGCTTATGGCCAATGTCTACCTTCTTGTTCCCCCACTCATGAACCCTATTGTATACAGTGTCAAGACCAAACAGATTCGCCTGTGCATCCTTAAGAAGTTAAAAAAACAAAAGGGATAGGGGGACCCACAAATTCCTTCCTCAATAGCACTAATTATGCTTCACCTTTGTATAGCATTTAATCTCCACCCCCCCGTTTGAAAAAGTGCAATATCATAGATAGTGAATGATATAAATTTACTATGCTGATTGTAGATGTATGAAGTTGAAACTGAGATATATGCTGGCTTTAAAGGTAACATGACTGTAGTCCTAACTCCAATTTCCATTTAAACAAAGGTTATATTCTGATAGTAACATTGAGTTTCATAAGAAATCAATTACTTTGCAACTTTTCCCATATATTTGGCCTTTTCAGTCCCTACCTGTCTCTTTCTGTTTTCTAGTTAACAAGTCAAGGCAAGTCAATAAGCATTTAGTTAGTCCCTACTATATGCCAGGCGCTGTGCTAAATGATAGGAATACAAAGGAAGAAGAAATAATATCCATCAACTCAAGTGTAATGGGGGAGACAACAGGAAAACAATGATGTACTGACAAGATATTTGAAGGATAAATTGGAGGTAAGGGATGGTGGGAAGACACAAATAGTAATGAGGATCAGGAAGAACTTTTTGTACAAGGTGAACTTTTAGCTGGAACTTGAAGGAAGTCATAGCATCCAGGAAACAGAGATGAGATGGACAGAATTTTAAGCATGAGGGACCACCAGTAAAAATTCACAGAGTTGGGAGATGGATCTTCTTGAGCAAAGAACAAGAAGAAGGCCAGGATCATTAGACTGCAGAATATGGGGAGGGAAATAAGGTATAAAAATACTAGAAACAAAGAAGAGATCAGGTTATACCTTGAATTCCAAACAGAGGAACTTATATTTGATTATAGAGGTTATAGAAAGCCACTGGCTAGAGAGTCATTATTATTAAAAAGGGAATGATGTGGTCACATCAGTGCTTTAGGAAGATCAAATTGAAAGCTGAAAGATGGACTGGAGAGGTGGAGACCTGAGACAGGGAATTCAACTCTCAGGTTATTTCAGACCCAGGCTCAAGGAGATGAGGGCCTGAACCAAGAAGGGATAGTGTCAGAGGAAATAATGAGACATTACATTGAAAATCTAAAGAAGGGCACAATGATTTAAATAGAGAGTAGGGGCTAAAGAAATGTTTATTGAGTTAAATCAAAAGGAATAGCTCTGGAAAGAAGTTAGGAAACTATTTTGTAATTTTTTTTGGGGGGAGACTTAGGATGGAGAAAACCAGATAAGCAATGGCAATTCTACTCATGGCACAAGTGGATTAGTCTTTGCAGTTTCTAGATAGCTTGGGAATTAGTACAAAATTAAGTCTTCAGCTCTAAGTCAGGAAAATGACTCCTTGAGAAAGTGAGGAAAGGGGAAATGGGCGTGCTGGGGAAAAAAAACACAGAGAAAAGGCTGAATGTTAAGGTTTCAGCCTAGACAGATTAAAATACAGTAAATGCAAATCTCTTTCTAGCATATGCACAGCTAACAGTACTTTTTGTGGTGTACTATAACTGGTAACAAATAGATGCCCTACCAAACGAGTAATAACTAAACAAATTTTGGTGTATAGATGTAACGGAATATTTACCGTAACCAACAATGGATGTGAAGAATTTAGCAAAGAATGGGAAAAATTTTAATAACTCATTGAGAATGAAGTAATAGGAACTAGGTGAATAATGTAGGAGACTATAAGAAAAATAAAAATAACTAAACTGAAACTAGATGCTATATAATTATGAGAATCAAATTTGGCTCAGGAAAAAAATGTTGCAGGAAATACATCTTTCTTTCCTCTTTGCTGAGGTATTGTGAATGTGGGGTACTAGAGATACTGTCAGACACAGTTGTGTTGACTCATTTAGCTGAACTTTTTTTTTAACTTAAGAAAAATTTTTGTTACAAGAGATGGTTTACTGATGAGGGATGTAGAGAGAGATATATTTGGAAATAAGGGTGATGTAAAATAAAAGTATGATTTTAAAAGAAAATAACTATGAACATTTGTAAACATCAAGTAATTAAATTATATTTAAGCATGAAATTTAAATGCAAACTTCATGGGATATTCAAATACAAATGAAATGTTGGGGGCATGTGAAACCTAGGGAAGCAAAGACACAGAATGCCCACAAAAGAACTTAATTGATCCTATAAGCTTTCCCCATGAATGCAAGATGCAAGGATATGTTGCTTTTCTTTACTTCCTTTCAGTAAATAGATATTCTTAGTCTTATTTCCCTGGAATGATTTATACAGATTCTGGTTAAAAGACTATTGGAAGAGTTAGATAAGGTCAAATATCTGTCTACTCTTTGGAAAAAGTCAATGGGAAAAGGACAACAGATTTCAAGTAGGAAGTTTTTTAAAGGATTTAAATTTTGCCCATAGTATTAAAGGCAAATATATCATAAGTTTTTGTTTCAAGAGAAGCCATATTAATAGAACTTTGGAATGAAAACCAAACACTTGACAACCAGGATATGTAGATTTAGTAGAAAATATTATTTAATACCCCTATATCATATTTTGTGAAGCCTTTCATTGAAGGTCTTCTTGTCAATTCCAGCTGATCACTTGTCAGGTACATTACAAAAGAGAACCTTGTTCAGGGAAAGATACAATTAGGTAATCTCTGATTTAATTTTGTGATTTTATCAGTTGTGGAATTATTGAAATTTTCAGGGGAAATATTTTTTAAAGAAAATTCTCTTAGTTTACTAATCTTTGGAAACTATAGATCTCATGGCCACAAAGATTGATGAAGAGAAACCAAAATGATAACCACAGTCTAAGGGGATATCCAAAAGCCAACACCAGAAGCAATCAAATTTAAGAGTATCATACATTTAGAACTAAAAGATATACTATAGCTCATCTATTCAAGGCCCTCAATTTCTAGATGTAGAAAGAGACCCAGAGAGATTAAATGAATTATTCAAGATTGTTGTTTATCCTTTGTTTTTCTTCCTTCCTTCTTTCCTTCCTTCCTTCCTTCCTTCCTTCCTTCCTTCCTTCCTTTCTTTCTTTCTTTAGAGGCAATCAGGGTTAACTTGCTCAGGGTCACACAGCTAGTGAGTGTCTGAGGCTGGATTTGAACTCAGGTCTTCCTGACTCCAGGTCCTGCACTCTATTCACTATGCAACCTAGTTGTCCCAACCTTTGTTTTCCAAAGAGTACCAATTTCATCACAGGGTAACATCTTGACTAGCTCATGAATTGGATTTAAGTGATGCACAATTGCACAAAATTGTCAGCCTCACTCTATCTTCCACAGTCATGGAAGTCCAGAGAAAAGACAAAAGTCAAGATGACTGGACATGGCCCAGGATGCAGGGAATGACCTTGGCATCTTCAATATTTGATGAAGCTTTAAGTGCTCCATGGTGCCTGTTTCAGCTGCCTTTGTGGCCATTGGAACAAATTATTCTTATTGGCCCATTCTGCTAGGGAAAGTCTTTGCCTGTTTGAAGTAGACACCCCCTTAACTCACTGACAAGTATGAGGCCTGTCAGTGATCCTCAAGCTGGTTTAGGCAGTCTGCCAAGACAGTTCTACCAGAGTGTGGCCACTACACATGCTACAGCTTCTTGGAACTGCAAGTGAGAGTTGAGTGGCAGGTGGACACCAAAAGTGGATGAGCAGACCTGGAAAGGGCTCAGCAAGCCCTCACATCAGACGTGCTAGTTCTCCCCAAACTCCTCGAATGGTTGCATGTTGTCTTTCCCATTAGATTGCAAATTCTTTGAGGGAAGAGACTTTTTGTTGTTGCTTTGTTTTGTTTTTTTCTCTTTTTGTATCTGCAGGGCTTAACACAGTGCTTAGCAAATAGTAGATGCTTAATGAATAAATATTAATTGAATGATTTTGATACTGCTGTCTTCACAAGTCATTTTGCTGGTGAAGTAATCTCTATTAGTCAATTAAGGAGCTGCTACCTTCATAACTTGATACAGGATCATAGATCCCTGTACTGACCATTAAGTTGGTGGAGACTGAACTTGAGAAGCAGAGCTAAGGAATCACAACATCTTCAACTCCTTGCTCCTGAGATCTCAGCTGGATATGTGTATGCACACAAACAAATAAACAAACAAACAATGAGTAAATAGATGACTGAATGAATAAATAAATAAGCAAATAAATTAATAGATAAGTAAATAACTAAATGATTAGATAAATAAATAAGTGAATATATGAATAAATGAGCAAGCAAGCAAATATATTTGCATATGTATATAGATAAAGATATAAGTAGACAAATATACATATATATACACATATATATACACCCATGCACACATAAAATAACACATATAAGTATAAATGTCTGCACATATACATATACACATATATACATTCATACACACAATACATATATACATATACACAAATTAGATTACATTAGAATATGAAAATTGTGTGATACTCTATTATTTGGAGTGGCAGTTTGTTCATTAAAAAAATTTTAAAAATTATTGATGAAAAATTCAAAAAGGAAGTTATCTAATGAGATCAACATGTTTACAAGATAATTCGTATGACAACTTAAAAAACATACAAAAGATGGATGCCAGGACAAATATCAGTGGAGAATTAATGTTTTCCTATAAGAAAAAAAATATTGGGAGTGCAATAGATACCTCAACCATTATTTTCAAGCATCTGCAGCATTGTAATTTTGAAGAGAAATTAGACTTTTTTTTTCCTGCTTGGCTCCAGAAGGCAGAACAGTAAAAGGATGGAAGTTGCAGGAACATTTTGGTTCAAGAAAAAGAAATAAAAAAATCCCGAACAATTAGATATTTCATAAGTGGAATGGACTACTACAGGAGGCAGTAGATTGATTCCCTCTCACTAGATTTTTCCAAGAAAAGATTGATCTGGCAACATTTGTAGGATGGATTAGAAGCTGGTGTGAATGTTGGCAAAATGGAACTAGCAAAATGAATTAGAAGGCTGCTGAAATAATCCAAGTTGACATAATGAGAGCCTGGAATAGAGGGGTGGTCAAGGACAAAGAGAGGCAGAATGACTCTAAGGGATCATGTAAAGTAAAAATCAAGATTTACTCTTCTCTATTTCCACTGAAAATGGAATATGAAAAGAATGGTCTTTTCCTCAGGAAGGATTTAAGTCAAATATCAGGAAAAAAAAACTTCCTGGTGATGTGTGATAAACCATGTCTCATGTAAGGAGATGGGTGTGTGATCTCTTCCTAAGAAGACAACTCTCTACTATAACTTTACTCCTACTCCCTCTTTCTTGGGTGGTGAACTAGTTAATCTGATCAGAGGCAATGACATGCAAACAATGAATTTTCAAAGCCACTTTCATGGCTGAGCCTCTGTGTCTGAACTCTGTCCTATAAATGATAACTTAAGGATTAAGTGCTAAGATATACCAGACATCAGCATCCAAATATAACATTGGAGGGAGAGAGTATGACTGGCATTGAGGACAAGGTGATGAATACACATGGTCCAAAAAAAAGAAAAAAAAGGAGTAAATGGAGAGACTGAATTAAATTTCACCAAGAAAACCAATTCAGATAACTAGGAATAAGGTAAAGAAAATGAACCTAATTTGGGGGGATGGATATGTAATAGGAAAGTCATATGGAAAGAAACATGAAGAATAGTCATAAAATTCTTCTAGAGGTGAAAAGTACAAAATAATGTTTGTATTAAGCAAAGAACCAGTTCAAGACAGGGCATCATGATAATCATATCCCATCTTCATTCAGCTGTGATACTGTGGTGCTATTATTATCATCACCACTTTCAGAGATGAGGAAATTGGGACAGACAGAAGTTAAATGACTTGCCCAGGGTCAGTCAGTCATAAACATTCGTTAAGGGTTCCAGGCACTGTGTTAAATTCTAGGGATACAAAGAAACCTTTAATATTTCAATAATAATAAAGAAATATTTAATATTTCAACATCATTTCTTTACAGAGATGTTATTTATAATGCATGGAAGAACAGAGTTCCTTGATATAGGGTATGGGAAATTATATTCTCCAGGCACATTTCCCTTTGTTGTTCTTATCTTGAAATAGCATATAATCCAGGTTCTCTTAACCTGGGTTTCAGGTATCCCAAAGGAATTCATGGATAGATTTCAGGGGATACATGAACTTATATGGGGAGGGATTACATTCTTATTTTCACACATGTCTAATTGAAATTTAGCATTTCCTTTAAGCATGAATGTTGGGTAACAAACATTCTGAGAAGGCATTCATTGACTTAGACCAGACAAGGAAATGGGTACTTGACAAAATAAAAGCTTCAAAGCTCCTGATCTAAAACACCTCCCTAAATCCTATCTACTGCTAAAGCTTTTGCTCCTTGAGTCCATAGAATTTCATAGAAATGTTTTGTTTTTTTTGTTTTTTTTCCTGCTTGCCATCCATATACACATAATCTTGCCAAGGCAAGTGAAGGGAAAACAAAGACAAAGGTGCAAATGATTGATAATGATAAGTATTTTTCTTCACAAAGGACTGAAATGAGATTCCTCTATATCTCAGAGGACATTAAATACATAACATAACAATTGTTGTTCACTCACTTTTTTATTCATGTCTGACTCTTTATGTCCCCATTTAGGGTTTTCTTGGCAAAGATAATGGAGCAGTTTGCCATTTCCTTCTCCAGCTCATTTTACAAATGAGGAAACTGAAGCAAACAGGGTTAAGTGACTTGCCCAGGGTCAAACAGCTAGTAATTGTCTGAGGTCAGATTTGAAATCAGGAAGATGAGTTTTCCTGACCCAATACCCAGCATTTTAATCACTGTGCCACCTAGCTACCCATATAATATATTTCATCAAATATCTTCCTTTTTCACAAATGTTGGCTGTCCTCAGCAGCTCTTTAAAGAGCCTTGGTTTGTTTTGTTGCTGTTTCATCTGCCTTTTTTCAGAGCTACTTCCTTCTCCCTAGTTTCTTTTCTATTCTCTTCCTAGCTTCCAGAAGCAAGCATGTTTCCAAAGCTTCTGAAAACAGGTCATTGGTTCTGTTCTAAGGGATAAGTCTCAGTGATTTAGGAACCTAAGAAGAAAGTGTAGATTTCCTTTCTTCCTGGGAGACTGATCTCAAGGTCAAGGGCTGGCCAGGAGGGAGAGTACAGTCCCTGGAGGGGAAGGTACTGTTCTCCCAACTCTGCAGGTTGGCTTTGTGACAAGCTGAAGTCACAAATAGCACTTTCTCGGTCTCCTAGACAGCTAAGGGATAAAGATTTACAGAGCTGTGAGTTGTATAAACATTCAGAGACCTGAGTCTCAATTGCTTTCTCTTTCTTATTCTTCTCCCAAGGCCTTTTTCTCTTAAAAGGTCATTCATTGCCCATTCTGCTTTTCCCACCAGGACCAATGTCTTTAAGGGTGAGAATCTGGGGATCTGACAGTCCACTTGGTCTATTGCTGACAGAGGAAGAAAAACCTGAGGGAAGAAGGTGAGCTGAACAGGGTTCCAGGGCCCTGTGAGGAGAATACTTTTTTATTTTTTTATTTTTATTTTTTAAGGAGAGAATATAGTGATATTTTGAGGAGGGATATAGTACCTACCGTGTGGCAGACACTCTGCTGAGCAGTTTTTAAAAATATCTCATTTGATCCTTACAACAACCCAGCAAGGTTGGTGATATTATTACTCCCATATTACGATTGAGGAAACTGAGAAAAAAGAGACTGTTACTTGCCTGGGGCCACATAGCTATTGAGTATCTGAGGTTCAATTTGAACTCAGATCTTTCTCACTCCAGGCCCTATTCTCTATCCAGTGTGTCACCAGCTACCTCAGGAGGAACCCCCTCCTGACTGATGTTGGTTCACTGGCTTTCCTCCATGCTCAGAAAGCTCTGTCCTCATCTCCACCTCCTGGCCTCCATATCTTTGTTCAAGACTCGGCTCAAAACCCAACATCTGCAGGAAGGTCTTCTTAGCCTCACCATGCCCCCACTGCTTGTTCCTTCTGCTTAAGACTACCTGTATTTACACTGTATGTGTGTTTTATGTGCATAGCCACTTGAAGGTTGACTCCCCAGTTAGAACGTGAGCTCTCTGTGATCAGGACCGTGTTGTTATCTTTCTCTGTATCCTCAGTGTTTAACACAGTGTCTGGCACATAGTAGATACTTTAGTAAATTGTTATTGACTGAATGACAGGGAAAATTTTTGGAAAGCATGGTAACTGTGAAGTCCTCAGGAGGGACTTTGAGCTTTGGGAAGGATTATTACAACTGGAGGCAGAGGGATAAATAAGTTTCTTGGATCACTTTGGGAGGGAAGCAGGGAAGAACTGAATACCTGAGACAATTTGGCTAAAAATAACTGTAGGGGACATATTTGTGGTCAATATATGCCATATGTTGGGTTTCTCCACTCAGGGAGATGGTGGAAGGTTTGGTGAATATCTAGATAATAATCTCTCTTACTATGTATATGATCTTCAGATCTATTTATCCAGTCCTAATATCTCTCCTGAGCTCTATTCCTTCATCACAAACTGTTTCTTGAACATATCAAATTGGATGTCCCCATATACCTTTCAAACTCAACATGTCCAAAACATCATTGTTCTTTTCAAATCCTCTACTTACCTCAACTTCCCTATTATTAACCAAGGGACCTCCATCCTTTCTATAACTATATTTCAATTAAATTGAGTTAGCTTGTAATCCTGTGTATTTTTATTTTATGCATTTTAAAACATTTTCCAAGAATGGATCTACAGATTTCACTAGCCTGCCAAAGGAATCCATGAAATACTAAAAAGGACTAAGCATCTTCTATCTAGACCTATTCTCTCACTGTACAGAGAAGAAAAGAAAGGCCCAGGGAAGGAAAATGACTTAGCCAAGGTGACAACACTAGTTAATAGATGAGCTGGGAGCAGAACCTATGTCTTCTTATAGCCCTTCAAATGGAAGGAATGAAGGGAGGAGGAAGGAAGGGAGGAAAGAAGGAATAAAGGAAGGAAAGAAAGAGGAGAGTCTGAGGCTGGATTTGAATTCAAGTCTTCCTGACCTCAGGCCTATAGCACTACCCACTGTACCACCTAGCTGCCTATAGGTCCAATATGTTTTTCCACTATATCATACTGCTCCCGTAAGTTCAAAATTGATCCTATGATCTTAATAGCCTTCATTAATTTTCCTAATAGATGCTTTTTATTTCATATACAATTCAAGGCATCCATCCATTCAGCCCATGTAGGAAATATCACAAATTATGAAAGAGTAGGGGATTAATTAAAAAATAGGGGTGAATATTATTAAGGGTTCTGTCCTTAAGGAGAAACTACCTGCCAGGGGACACACAGAATTCCTGGGTGATGGAAGACATTCTGGAATTGTTCATTCATAAGATCACAAGATTAAAACATAGAATATTGCAAGAGACTTTGGAGGTCATCCAGTCCAACTCACTAAAATAATTTTAAAGATGAAGAAACTGAGACCCAGGACAGTTATGACTTGCCCAAGGTCACATAGGTAGTAAGTAATAATGGTAGGAATGCTCTTCCATGGCATCACATTGCTTCAGGGAGTCCACAAAGTGGAAGCTACAAAAGCAAATAAATTCTTTGGGCATTTTTTCAGTATTTGTCATAGACAGTTATCCTTTTCACATCCCAGAAGTTAGGGGAGCCATGGCACCCCCAAGATCTGGAAAATCTGCATAAAATTTTTTGGCCCTTCCTCCATACTAGAGAAGAAGTCTGAATTTTTTCTTTTTTCTTTAGAGGTGTTGATATTATATAATACCATACATATATTTCATGCATTTCTGAGTTTTTCAACTTTTTTTGTGTCATCTGCTGGCCTTTGTGTGTCATCTTCAACTTCAACAAAACTCCCCCCAAATTCCCTCTTAATTTCTTATGCCAACCCACAATATATCGAAACCATAATGGGGAAAGTTGCAATGTGGAAGGGATAACTATGTGTATGTATATATACATATATTTAAATAGACATGCATATATTATAGATGTGCATACATGCATATGCATCTGTACATTCATATAAATACATACACATAGTAGGGGAGGACAGGGTGCAAATGTGAGTCCAGGTGCTATCTACTGCAGTCAAGCCATAGCAAAACACCAGTCCCTACTTTTAGGACGTGGTGGAATTTTGGATACTATATTATATCAGGTCACAAAGCTATTTGTAAATATCTGTTGTTGAGTTTGTCTTTTTGTATAAAGAATTTGAGAATACAAAAGTATTAGAAATGGATGAGACTTCAGCATCCAGTATACGTCACCTTAAACCATCACCCAGTGGGTAAGACAAAGAGGAAATATAGGTCATTATTAAGTAGTATTGAATGGGTGGATTGGGCTAATACAGAGTTGAGAAAAGAAAAGTTGCCTATATAAGCTGATCAGTGCATCAACCCACTTGCTAACAATCAAAGCAGTTCAAAAATTTAATTTGCTGCTTTAATCAAAGCAATCCAAAAACTGAATAGGTTGCTTCAGATAATGCATTACCAATTATTGAAAGATTTCAATTCAATAAGATAATTTTTTTTTCAGCTCCTACTACGTCCCAGGAACTGCTTTAGGCAGTGAGACACAAAGAAAAACAAAAACAAATCAAAAATAAAACAGTGCCTGTTCTCTAGGTTCTTATATGGGGGAGGGGGGAAGAGTGGTGTTGATAATATACATAAGCAAATGCAAAATAAAAGTGAAGTAAATGGAAAGTCATTTCTCTGGTCGCAGTGAGAAAAGCACAAGTAACTGGGACAGGAATGAAGAAAAGCCTTGGGGCCGGGTGAGGGCATATGAGCACTCCAAGAGACAGAGGCAAGGAAGAGTGACATTTCAAACATGGAGGACAGCTTGTGCAAAGGTACCAAGGAAGGACATTGAATGTCAAACATGAAGAACAGCAAGTTGCACGGTTTGACTACAATGTAGTATGTGAAGGGGAGTAACATAAAACTAGTCTGAAAGGATAGTTTGAAGACAGATGTGAAGGTCTGTAAATATCAGATAGGAATTTTTATTTGATCCCAGAAGCAAAAGGAAAACTTCAAATAGAATCTGAAGAACCAATTTTTAAGAATATTGTAGAGTAGATTCCTATTCATACACAAGTTGGACTTGATATCCTTTTAGGTCTGTGGATACAGTGCTGGGCCTGAAGTCAGGAAGACCTGAGTTCAAATATGACCTCACTTACACTTACTAGCTTACTTACATGCTTACTAGCTGTGTTACCATGGGCAAGTCACTTAACCGCTGTTTGTTTCTGCTTCCTCAATTATAAAATGGAGACGACGGAGAACAAAATGGCAAACCACTCCCAAATCTTTGTCAAGAAAACTCCACAGGGATCATGAAGGGCTGGACACAACTGAACAACTCAACAACAACAACAACAACAAAAATCCAATTTGAAGATGTTATTTTTTAAAAATAGAAACCTGTATTTGAATTATTATTCTATGTCAGAAAAACGGGGTTGTGAATATCAGGTAAACCAGAGTTAGTTTATGAAATAATCATAATCATAACAATGATCATAACAATAATTCAGACCTTTAAGATTTACAAAGAACTTTACTAATGATATTTCATTTTATACACATAACAATTCTAGGAAGTAGGTACCATTATTACCCCCATTTTACAGATGAGGAAAGTGGGGCAGACATGGCATAAGTGACTTGCCCTGGGTGATTCAAGCCAGTTCCTCATGACTCCAGGCCCAGTACTCTATCCACTTTGTCACCTGTACAAAAATAGCCATCATAGCCACTTTAAGTTTTATTAAGTGCTTTATATATTTTATCTCATTTGATCCTGACAACAACATTTTTTTGTTATTAATTTGTTATTAATACCCCTTTTTATAGATGAGAAAATTAAAGGTGTGAGAGGTTAAGTGACTTGCCCAGAGTCTGAGGTGAGATTGGAACTTAGACTTTCCCCACCCAGGTCTAGCACTCTGACCCACTGACCCACCTTGCTTTTCTGTTGACTGCCCTTATGGACTCAGGGTAGTAACCAAAGATAAATATAGAAGAATATTGTAAGTTTCACTGATGCTGGTATTTATTTAGACCAGCTGTGGTTGTCCTAGTCCAGAAATCAATAGAGGATCTTTGAAGTACATTTCAAATAACAAATTGGGACCACATCCTAGAATCAGAGATTTTCATCCATAAAGGTATTAGATTTGTTTGTTTTCCTCACCTCTTACATGATTTTGCATGATTAAATGAGAGTTCTCCCTATTAGGTACAAACCACAGTGGAGAGTCCTGACTGAGTATCTTACTAAAGGAGACATTTTTGGGAAGATTCATGTAATTAGCAAGAATGACATCTAGACCAATAACCCCATTTTACAAATGACAAAGCTAAATTTCAGATAAAGTGACTTATCCAAGAGTATATAGCAACGAAATAGAAGATCCAGGCTTGAACTCCAAATGCATTTCTCTTTCTACTGTCTGATATAGCCGTATTTACCAGATATGCCTGATTATGGACTGTGAGCCTGGCCTATCAGAACCTACATCAATTAAGACCACTATAAAAATTACCTTTGATAATATCAGATTAAATGTTTTGTGCTGTATTCTATACCAAAAGTGTCTTTCCAACACATTTCCTTTCCTAACATCTGCAGTTCAGTTTTAGGGAGAGAAACAGGGTACTAAGAGTTTTCTTCCATGAAAATTATTTCATTCATATACTTTATTTCCCCAGATGACCCTCTTAGTAGGTGGAGACTGGATCATATACTTTTTTTTTTCTTTTTTGGTGAGGCAATAGGGGTTAAGTGATTTGTCCAGGGTCACACAGCTAGTGTCAAGTGTCTGAGACCAGATTTGATCTCAGGTCCGCCTGACTCCAGGGCCAGTGCTCTATTCACTGTGCCACCTAGCACCCCCCAGGTCATATACTTTTATAGCATTCCCTATAGGGCCTAGCAGTATGCTGGTGTATAAGGTCCTCCATATAGACATGATAGGACTAATGACAATGAAAGTATTGATGATAATGTTGATAATGGCAAATGATGGTGTTGTTTTTCCATTATATTCATTTGTGGATCAGAACAGTAGGACCTAGTGACTCTTCATCTTTCTTTTCCAGGAAAGGAATCTATTCCAGCCAGTACGATGTCTGTCTTCAATAACTCTGCCCTTTATCCTCAATTCCTTTTAACAGGCTTCCAAGGATTGGAGGCCAAGTATAGTTTGATCTCTCTCCCCATCTGCCTGATCTACATCATTTCCATTGCAGGAAACATTACCATTCTCTTCATCATTCGGACAGAGCCCTCACTCCACCAGCCCATGTACTACTTTCTGTCCATGTTGGCTCTGACAGACCTGGGTCTATCTACTGTGACTCTGCCCACTATGTTCAGTGTCTTTTGGTTCCATGCCCGGGGGATCTCCTTCATTGCCTGTGCAGTCCAAATGTACTTCATCCATGTGTTCTCCATCATTGAGTCAGCTGTGTTGCTGGCCATGGCATTTGACCGTGTTGTAGCCATCCGGGAGCCACTACGTTATTCAGCCATCCTTACTAACGGTGTAATTATTAGGATTGGACTAGCCAGTGCTGGAAGAGCCCTTATGCTGGTCTTCCCAGTCCCTTTCCTTTTGAAAAGATTGCAGTTTCGTACCATCAACACTCTCTCATACCCGTTTTGTCTGCACCAGGATCTTATCAAGCTGACAGTGTCCAGCCGTAGGATCAGCAGCTTCTATGGACTTATGGTGGTCATCTCCTCCATGGGACTGGACTCGATATTGCTTCTGCTATCCTACATGCTCATCCTAGTCACAGTGCTGAGTGTTGCCTCCAAGGTAGAGCGTGTCAAAGCTCTCAACACCTGTATCTCCCATATCTGTGCTGTGCTTACTTTCTACACACCCATGATTGGGTTGTCCATGATCCGTCGCTATGGACAGAATGCCTCCCCATTGGTCCATGTGCTGATGGCTGATGTCTACCTGCTTGTCCCACCACTCATGAACCCTATTGTGTACAGTGTCAAGACCAAGCAAATTCGCCTGCGCATCCTCAAAAAGTTCAAGAAGCAGAAGGGATAGGGGACCCAGTAACTTTTTCTTCTTAATAGTAATGATCATACCTCACTTTTACTTAGCATTTTAATCTTTTTCCAAAGAATTTTCACATATCTTATTTCATTGGCAATGAAGGACCTAAATTGTCTTGTTTGTTTGTTTTCCTGAAGCAGAAGAAAATTGATGAAATGAGACAGATAATGACTGGAGCTAAAAAGGAGTCCCTGTGTTTAGACCTGTCACATAAAAGAGGGAAGAAGCTTGATTTACTTAGAAATGGGAAAAGGTATGCAGAAGGAACATAAAGGTAGATTTCCGCTAAGCACAACAAAAACTACACTAAAAACCGAGTATTCAAAATCAGAACGGCCTTCCATTGAAACTGTGAGATCTTCATCACTTGAAGATAGGATTCTAGATTAGGTACTAAAAGGAACTTTAGTGGTCACTGAGTCGTATCCCTTGATCTTAAATATGAAGAAAGTGAGACTTTTCAAGGTCATATAGGTAGTACACTAAGTGGCAGAGAATCAGTCCTTATCTTCTGATCCGTATCTAGAAATTTCATCATGATAACATGCAGTTTACTCTTAATAAGATTAACTATCTCTTAACAAGATTATTGAGAGAGGCTTTCTGGTGCTCCCCCATTTATGGCCTCACTTGAGCACACCCATCCTTATCTGTATGGGAGGGAGAAATCTAATACCTCTGAGCATCTGGTGAAGGTACTAGGAATACAAGGGGGAGTTGTGAGAAGCTAAACAAGTGGATATGGAGTGATACTTTCTGAATTTTAGTGATATTGATTTTTTTAATTTAAATTTATAATTTGTGTTCTTTCTTTTGTATTTTCCATTTGTGCTTAGTTATTTGTATGTAGTCTCCTGCATTGGACTGTATGCTCCTTGAGGGCAGGGAATATTTTCTTTTTTTTGCTTGTTTGTTTTTTTTGTTTTTGGTTTGTCTTCTTTGCATCCTGAGTGATTAACATAGAGTCTGACTCATAGTAAATGTTTAATAAAGGTTTATTGACTGACTAGATATTGGCTTGTGACAGTTTCTTGCAGTTTCTGGGTGTCACACCTTGATCTAAATCATTTTCTTTGTATATGTTCACTCCTCTTTAATTCTATATGTTTAATATGGTTTATTTACTTTTTTTGAATAAAATTTACAGATCGGTATCTAAACTACTACTTAATATTTAAAACAAATAATAATATTAATAATGATATGAGATCTCAATTGAATATAAGAACAACAACCACAATAATAATTGCTGATATATATGTGGTTTAAGGTTTACAAAGCACTTTACATGCATTTTCTCAACAATACAACAAAAAATATTCATGTCCCGGGGCAATCACTATATGTATTAATTTTCTCTCCTAAGTCTATGAGACAAGGATTAGGATAGTAATATATGTTGAACAGGAGGCCAGTGGAGCCATGAATGTGTGTGTATATGTTTATTTTTTCCTTCTACTGTACATAGCAAAATCAGACTCTCAATAAAGATATGTTCAGCATAATGCCTTCTACTAAAAAAAAATGTTCATTTTAAAAATGAATTTATGTGTACATGAATTAATGACAGGATAAATATATGAAAAAGAAGTAAGGAAAGAGAGAAAATATGTGCTGTGTATAAGACATGGAATATTATATAAAATATCTGTCCTATCCTCCTTTGACTCACACTGACTCACTTTCCTTTCTCAAATACAAAACTGATAAACATAAAAGAAGCCATTGCTCTGATTATTTGGAATGATGTCCCTGTCTTTTTACCTAGGCCCTATTCCTATTTCTTTCACTGGCATAAATCCTTAACTAATTATATCCCAGAACCTACATCAATTGATTTTACTCTGAGTTCTATGTCCTACCCCAGATGTGCTCATTGTGGGCTAATCTGGACATTTCTACAGGGATATGAACTAATGCTTTGAGAGATCTTCCTTCCCCAAGTTTTGAGTTCAAGAATTTCTTATAAATTCCTTCTAATTTTTTCTTTCTCTGTGTGGCAAGGAGAGCCCTATACATAAGCATAGAGCTTTTATATAATAAAATGGCAAATCATGGTAAAACATCCTAAGCAATAGTCACAATAATAGCTCTACTTTTCACCATGATTTCCTCACAAAAACATCATGGGGTAGATATTATAAGTTATTGTCTCTATTTTACAAATGAGAAGACTGAAGCTAAGAAAGATGAAATGCCTTAGCCACATTCATAAATTATGACAAGAGAACTCTAATCTTGTTTTAATGATTCCAGCTCTATCATTCTTTCTAACCTACCTATAGACCTAGAGAAGATATATAAATAGTCAAAAAAGTGGCAGATGGACTCCATGTAGGCAAGATTGAGGCAAACATTTGGTGAACCCTCATTCAAATTATTTATAGTATTTTCAGTTTTGAATAGTGATCATCAGTGAGAAAGGGCAGGCCATGAGAAACCAGGATTCTGAACAAAGCCAAAGGGTGGCCATATACTTTAGGCTCACAGATTTGGTTCATAGATAGAGTCACATTTGTGGGACCAGTGAATATTATAACCCATATAATGTTGAAATAAAGTAGAGGACAGAAGAGATAGGGACCAAGAATCCTAGTCCATTGCTGGAGTGGTTATGGTGGTTGGGCAAATGAAACTGTGTGTGACCTATGAAAGCTGCATGATCTTGGGCAGTTAACCTCTGCTTGCCTCAGTGTCCTCAGCTGTACAATGGGGATAATAATAGCAGGGTTGCTGTGAGGATCAAATGAGATAAAAGGCATCTGCAGCGGCAGCTAGGTGGCACAGTGGATAGAGCACTGACCCTAAAGTCAGGAGGACCTGAGTTCAAATTTGGCCTCAGACCAAACACTTGACACTGTGTGACCCTGGGCAAGTCACTTAACCTCAGTTGCCTAAAAAGAAAAAAAAAAGAAAAAAGAAAATTGTGCTGACAGCTAGGTGATGCAATGGATAGAGCTCAGGCCTTGGAGTCAGGAGGAACTGAGTTCAAAGTGAACTTATACACGTGACCCTTACTAACTGTGTGACCATGGGCAGGTCACTTAACCCCAGTTGCCCTCCCCGCCCCCACACACAAAAGACATCTAGCACAGTGCCTGGCACATAGTCAACAATATATAAATGCTTATTTCCCAAAGAGGTAATATATGTAAAGGACTCTATTGAATGTAAGGTGAACCTTGGAAAACTACATGAATGTGAGCTATCAGCATCACTTGCCCTTTCTTTCCTCTGGCTAAGCAGCTGGGTATTAAAGATCAGCTAAGCTGAAGCTACCTCCAGGTAGGAGTGTCTGTCTCAGCATCTCAGAGTGCCTATCAGGAGACAGCGGAAAGAAGTAGGGGTAGGGCAAGGAGAGAGGACACAGAGAGACACTTCCCAATGGCTGAGGAGTGGGTACAGTCTATAGCCAATGACCATGACAGCAAGGATTTGAAATTTTCAAGGTGCCAAAGTTCTGACTGTATATGAAGAGTTGGGTAAACTTCTGAAACAGCAAAGCATATCCCATGTTATAAAATCCTTTTAGGAAGATGTCCCAGGTGAGAAGGGAGACATTTAGCAGGGGAAGCAACATTCAATGACAAGTCTGTCATTGAATATGATAGTTCAGTGTCAGTCTGGGGGAAGTGATTAATAAGCCCATAACCATCAGATGGAGAGTTGGTAGGAGGGTTGAGGAGGAAAGTTTCCTCTAGAACAATTTCCTTGTCCTGAATTTGTGGATGATCCCTTCACGAATCTGCTTAGTCCTGACACCGTAGACAACAGGGTTCAGTACAGGTGGAAGAAGTAAGTAGACATCAGCCATAATGACATGTATGGTGGGTGACAAGTGCCTCCCAAAGCGGTGCACCATAGAAACGCCAATCACAGGCACAAAGAAAATAAGTACCACACAGACATGGGAGACACATGTGTTGAGGGCCTTAAGCCTTTCTTCATGGGATGCAATGCCTAGTATAGCCCAAAGTATCAGCAGATAGGAGAGTAGAATGAAGACTGAATCTATGCCCAGAGTGACAATAACCACACACAGTCCATAGATGCTGTTGACCCTAGCATCTGAGCAGGACAGCTTCAGTACATCCTGGTGGAGACAGAAGGCATGAGAAAGGTTGTTGGCGTGACAGTAACGATACTGTTGTAGAAGCAAGGGTGTGGGCAAGACAACCGCCATACTCCTCAGCAAGCAAGCCAGGGCAATTTTGACAATGACACCATTGGTGAGGATAATGGAGTAGTGGAGTGGGAAGCAGATGGCGACCAAACGATCAAAAGCCATGGCCAGTAGCACCGAAGACTCCAAGAAGGTGAAGGTGTGGATGAAGAAGAGCTGGGCATAGCAGGCACTTGCTTGGATCTCCTGTGTATTCTGCCACAAAACTCCAAGCATGGTAGGCAGTGTGGATAGTGACATGCCCAGGTCAGTCAAGGCCAGAATGGACAGAAAATAATACATGGGCTGTTGAAGAGAGGGCTCTGTCCAGATGACAGCCAAGACAGTGACGTTCCCTCCAAAAGCCACTAGGTAAGTAAGGCAGAAGGGGATAGAGAGCCAGACATGCGCTGACTCAAATCCTGGGAAACCCTTCAGAAGGAAAATAGGGTCTGTGGTATCACTGCTGTTTGATGATGGCATGATGGGCCCAGGGATTTTTCATGAGAGGAAAAGCTTGGCCTGCCAGAGTGAAAAAGAAGTCACAATGTCAGCAGCTGAGAAGGGGCCTTCTATGTTCATCCATTGAAGTATACTTAAATTATCTTCTTAGGGGTTTAGGTTAGATATTAGCTCAAATCTCCCAAATTTGGAGCTTCTAAAACACTGAATGATCATATCTAGGATGTGCAGAATGTCTTATTTGGGCTGTCATTTTAAATGATCTGGAACTTCTCAGGTCAGAATTCCATTTCTTTTGGTCAGTTAGTGCAAGTCTTAGAGAGCCAAAAGGGGTTGTAAAGAATTTTGAGATGTTTATACTACAGAATAATGACAGAAAACCAGAGTAAGAGAAAGGATTTATCACATTTTAGAGGTGATTATATCAAAATAGGGAAACTAGGTGCTATAGTGGATAAAGCACCAGGCAGAAGTCAGGAAGGTCTGAGTTCACATCTGACCTTGGACACTTACTAGCTATGTGATCCTAGGCAAACCACTTTACCCTATTTGCCTCAGTTTCCTCATCTGTAAAATGAACTGGAGAAGGAAATGGCAAACCACATCAGTACTTTTGCCAAAAAAAAAAAAAACACAAATGAGGTCATGAAGAGTTGGACACAATTGAAATGACTCAACAACATGTCAAAATAATCATTAATACATTAGCCTGTTGTATATTTCATATCTATAACAAGTGGAACATGGGATAGTAGAAAGAACATTGGCTCTAGATTGAGGAGTTGTTCTTGTTCAGGCCTTTTTAGGTGTGTTCAACACTTTGTGAACTCATTTGGAGTTTTCTTGGCAATGATACTACAGTGGTTTGCTATTTCTTTCTTCAGTTCATTTTATAGATGAGGAAACTGAGGCAAATAGGGTTAAGTGACTTGCCCAGTGTTATATAACTAGTAAGTGTCTGAGGCCAGATTTGAACTAAGGAAGATGAGTCTTCCTGACTCTAGGCCCAGTGCTCTATCCACTGAATCACCTAGACTCAGGAGTCCAGAAAACAAATGCTACCTCTGATTCTTCCCACCTCTTTGACCTTTCACAAGGCAATTCACCTCCCTAGGCTTCAGGTTCCTCTTCTGTAACATAAGGGGATTGGACTGGATGATCTCAAAGGTGCCTTCCAGCTAAAAATCCATGATCCTCTGAGGGCTGATGTAATAGAGAGACTGCTAGAATTTGAAGTGAAGACCTTGGTTTACAGCTTGTCTCAAATATTTCTTAGCTGTGTGAACAGCATTACCTAAGCAAGTAACATTACCTCTCTTATCATACCTGTAGCATTTACATTAAATAGTTGTTGTGATGACCAAAGCACACTATCCTAGAGTAATATTGACTTCCCTGGCTTCCTTTGAGTCCCATCTAAAATCATACCACATACAGGAAGCTTTCTCCAACTCCTCTTAATTCTAGTGCCTTCCTCTGTTAATTATTTCCTACTTATTCTGTATATAGTCGCTTTGTTTATATGTATTTGCATGTTGTCTCCCCCATTAGACTGTAAGATCCTTGAGGACAAGAACTGTCTTTTACCTGTTTTTGTATCCCCAGCACTTAGCACAGTGCCTGGCATATAATATGTGCTTAATAAATATTTACTGAATGAATGAAATCATATAATATATATAAAGAGCTTGGCTCCCTGAAATTATATTTTCTTTATTTTCCTTTCATCTCTCAACACTCGGACAAGATGATCATTTTTTTAAACTTATTTTTCCCAATTACATGTAAAATCAATTTTTTTTAACATTTTTAAAAATTTTGAGTTCCAGCTCTACCTCCTTCCCTCATTGAGAAGGCAAGAAGTTTGATATAGGTTATATATGTACAGTCATACAAAATATATTTCCATATTAGTCATGTTGTGAAAGAAACCATAGACAAGACAACAAGAAAAATAAAGTAAGGTAAAAAAAAAAAAACTAAGTCTACTTCAATCTGCCTTCAGACTATCAGTTCTTTCTCTGGGGGTGGATAGAAGTTTTCATCCTAAGTCATTTGGAATTATCTTGGATCATTATATTACTGAGAATAACTAAGTCATTCACTGTTGAGATAATCATTTTTTTCTCAGCATTCCTTGGTTATTTGGGATGTAATGACTCATCCATTCTTTCAGTTCTCTCTGATCCAGATCACATGGAAGAATCCCCTCTGTATATCTCTCCATAGTCCCCACTAGTTTCTATGCCATCCTCTCCAACCAAGTCATTGCTTTTCCTTTCCTTAAATGTGTACTTCATTATTACATTGTGTAGCTTACCTCAAGTACTTAGGTCTAGTCATAGAGCATGTTCCTTGCTGAATAAATTACCTTTGATGTTGTAGAAAAATATGGAGTACAACCCCCCCACACACTTTAGACTATCACAAAATGATCTTAGAACAGTACTTTAATCTAAAGCTTTTAGTCCCATCTGAATAAGGAACCTTATTAGTTTTTCTTTAACTATCAATTCTGACAAAATGTCAGATACTAAAATTTTTCATATCATTCTTATGCAATGCCTAACTCACTCCCCAGACTCCACATCAACCTAGATAGAAATCTTCCCTGGTGTAGTTATGTTAATTTTTGGAGGAAGAGGAAAAGAAAAAAGAAAACTTTTATTACTTCATTTAATAGAAATATCTCCTGAATTCTCCTTTGACCAGAAGGAAAGGAAAATATTTGGAGGGGCTCTTAACCTGAGGTTCTTGTTCTTTTTTTCTTCTTTTTTTTTAATATTCTGATAACTTGATTTCAATGAATCTAGTTTCTTTTCCATTCCTTTTTTTTTTTTACTATGTGTTTAAAAACACCATTCTGAGAAATGTTCCATTAGGTTTCACCAGATTGAAAAAGGGTCCAAGACAAAAGAAAGATTAAGAACCCTTGAGTCTTAGAAGTGGTAAAAGTAGTTTTTAAATTATTATATTCACAAAATTTTCTCACTTCCTATGAACTACTCTTTCCATCACATCCTCTTTTCTGTAGGAGATTGGCTACTCTCTCATTCCCACTCTCTCACTTATCTTCAATCTCTCCCTATCTCTTGTCTCTTTCTCTGTTACCTACAAACATGAACATGTTTCCCCCATCCTCATTCCCCACAAAAAAGCCCTTACTTGATCAAATCCATCCTCATTAACTATCACCCCATAACTCTCCTTTCTTTTATAAACTCCTCAGAAGCCTATCTGTAGGGGGTGAAGCCAAGATGGTAAAGAAAAGGCAGATACTCAACCGAACTCTCCCCAAAACCCTTCCAAAGACATTTAAACAATGCCCTAAAACAAATTCTGGCATGGTAGGACCCACAAAAGGCAGGAGTGAAACAATTTTCCAGCCCAAGACAACTTAGAAATTTGACAGGAAAAGTCTGTTGCACTGGGGTGAGAATGGAGTGCAGTACAATGCAATATGTGCCAGTGCAGCCCCAGCCTCAGCTAACCAGGTTCAGGTTTTCAAAGTTACTAAATCAGCAGCAGCAACTTCTACTTCTGGAGTTCTCAGCCCACAGGTAAGGGTGTTAGAAAGAGATTATAGGAATCTCTTTGCTGGCACTGCAGGCAGGACTCTGTGACTTTGCCCATATTCATATCCGGGTCACAGTGCTGGGCGGCAGTCCCAGGACTGAAGAGGAGCAGTAGCACACCAGAGCTTGCAGCCACAGAGTGCAGACCCTCATCACAGTTTCAGGACAGAAAAAATGCTTGTGGTAACTCACAGACCAGAATATTTGCCAGGAGAGTAGCAAACACACTTCTCCTTAGATCATACCACCTTGGAAGAACTGAAAATTTACAGGTCCCTAGAAGTATCTCTGAAAATAACTGGACAAAACCCTTGAAGCTTAGGACAGTGTGCCCTCCACCCTGGAAGCTGGGCCCCACTTTAGCTAAGAGCTAAAAATCAAGAGATAGATGGGGGAAATGAGCAAACAACAGAAAAGAAATTCTGACTGTAGAAAGTTACCTTGGTGACAAGGAAGATCAAAATGCACAGAGAAGAAGACAGCAAAGTCAAAACTTCTACATCCAAAGTCTCCAAAAAATGTGAATTGGTGTCAGGCCATGAAAGAACTCAAAAAGGATTTTTAAAAAATCAAGTAAGAGAGGTAGAGGAAAAATTGGAAGAGAAATGAGAGTGATGCAAGATAATCATGAAAAAAGAGTCAATAGCTTGGTAAAGGAGGCACAAAAAAATTCTGAAGAAAATAACATCTTAAAAAACAGACTAGGCCAAATGTTTAAAGAGGTACAAAAATCAAATGAGAGGAACTCCTTAAAAAGCAAAATTGGCCAAAATGAAAAAGGCACAAAAATTCACTGAGGAAAAGTACACATTAAAAAAAATAAAACTGACCAAGTAGAAAAGAATTCCCTAAAAATTAGATTTGAGCAAGTAGAAGCTAATGACTTTATGAGACATTAAGAAACAATAAAGTAAAACCAAAAGAATGAAAAAAAAATAGAAAACAATGTGAAATATTTCATTGGAAAAACAACTGACCTGGAAAATAGATCCAGGAGAGATAATTTAAAAATTATTGGATTTCTGAAAGCCATGATAAAAAACAATTAACCTACACATCAACTTTCAAGAAATTATTGGGGGCAGCTAAGTGGCACAGTGGATAGAGCACTGGCCCTGAAGTCAGGAGGACTTGAGTTCAAATCTAGCCTCAGACCAACCACCTGACACTTACTAGCTGTCTGACCCTGGGCAAGTCACTTAACCCCAATTGCCTAAAAAAAAGAAAGAAAGAAAGAAAAAAAGGAAGAAAAGAAAGAAAGAAAGAAAGAAAGAAAGAAAGAAAGAAAGAAAGAAAGAAAGAAAGAAAGAAAGAAAGAAAGAAAGAAAGAAAGAAAGAAAAAAGAAAGAAAGAAAAAGAAAGAAAGAAATTACCAAGGAAAACTGTCCTGGTATTCTAGAATCAGAGAGTAAAATAGAAATTGAAAGAATCCACTGATTACCTCCTGAAAGAGATCCTAAAATTAAAACTGCAAGGAATATTATAGCCAAATTTCAGAGCTCCAAGTTCAAGGAGAAAATATTGTGAACATCCAGAAAGAAACAACTCAAGTAATGTGGAGCCACAGTCAGGATAACACAAAATTTAGCAGCTTCTACATTAAGGTATTGGAAGGCTTGGAATATGATATTCTGGAGGGCAAAAAAGGTAGGATCACAACCAAGGATCACCTACTCAGCAAAACTGAGTATGATTCTTCAGGGGAAAAAGTGGAAATTCAATGAGATAGAGGACTTCCAAGGATTCCTGATGAAAAAACCAGAGTTGAATAGAAAATTTGACTTGCAAATATAAGATTCAAGAGAAGCATAAAAAGGTAAACAGGAAAGGGAAATCATAAGGCACTAAATAAGGTTAAACTGTTTACATTCCTAAATGAGAAGATAATACTTCAAACTCATAAATACTTTTTCATTATTAAGGCAGTTAGAAGGAGTATATCTAGAAAGAGGACACAGGTAGGAGTTGAATTTGATGGGATGATATCTTAAAAAATAAAATTAAAGGGTGAGAAAAAGAAATGCACTGGGAGAAAAGGAAAGGGAGAAATAGAATGGGGGTAAATTATATGACATAAAAGAGGCATGAAATTACAGTAGAGGGGAACTTGGGGAAAGTGGTGGGAAATGCTTCAACCTTACTGTCACTGGAATTGGCTCAAAGAGGGAATTACATATAAACTCAATTGGGTATAGAAATCTATCTTACCCTATAGGTAAGTAGGAGGGGAAGGGGATAAAGGGAAGAGCATGCTCTCATAGAAGGGAGGGTGAATTGTGGGAGGCAGTAGTCAGAAACAAAACACTTTTGAGAAGGGACAGGATGAAAAGACATGAGAATAGAATTAAAGGGGAGAAATAGAAGGGAGGGAAATACAGTTAGCAATCATAACCATGAAAAAAAAATTGAAGCAAGCTATTCTGAAAATTCTTATCTCTCAAATATATAGAGAAATGAGTCAACTTTATGGGAATAAAAAATTGATAAAATATGAAGTCAGTTTTCAGATGAAGTTGTCATATGAGAAAATGTTCTAAATCACTATTGATTGGAGAAATGCAAGTTAAAACAATCTGAGGTACTGCCTCACACGCTAGTAGTTTGGAAAAGGAAAATAACAAATGTTGGAGTGGATGGGGGGAAATTGAGACACAAATACAATGGTGGTGGAGTTGTAAATTGATTCAACCATTAGAGAAATTGGGAACTATGCCAAAAGGGCTATAAAACCATGCATTCTCTTTAACCAAGCAATACCACTACTAGGTCTGTATGCCAAAAGAAATTTTTTAAAAAAAGGAAAAGGACCTATATGTACAAAAATATTTATACCAGCTCATTTCTAGTGGCAAAGAATTGAAAATTGAGAGGATGCCCATCATTCAGGGAATGACTGAACAAGTTGTGGTATATGATTGTGATTGGAAGACTGTTGGCTATAACAAATGATGAGCTAGATGCTCAGAAAAACCTGGAAAGACTTAGGTAAACTGATGCAAAGTGAAATAAATGAGTAGAACCAGGAGAAAATTTATACAGTAATAGCAATATTATGAGATGATCAACTATGAATGACTGAGCAATACAGTGATCCAAAACAACTCTGAAGGACTTATGATGAAAAATGCTATCCATCCCCAGATAAAGAACTGATGGTGTCTGAATAAAGATCGAAGCTTTTTTTTTTTTTTTTTACTTTGTATTTCTTGTCTGTCTGTTTTAATTTTGGTCTATGTTTTCTTTTACATGACTAATATGGAAATATATTTTGCATGACTACACATGTATAACCTATATCAAATTGTTTGCCTTCTCAAAAAGGGGTGGGGGAGGGAAGGAGATAATTTGGGACTTAATTTTAAAAACTAATATTAAAAATAGTCTTTACATGTAATTGGGGGAAAATATTGGAGGTCTGCAGAGAGGTTATTTTAAAAAAGAAGCTATCTGCAATAGGTGTATTCATTTTCTTTCTTCTTTACTCTCTATAATCTGTCCTCAGATGTTATCAATCAATAGAAATGACTCTCCCCAGAATTACCAGTGATTGTCAAATCTAATAGCCTTTTCTCAATTCTTATCCTTCCTGACCTGTTTGTAGCCTTTAACAATGTCAGTCACCCTCTTATTCTTGATACTCTCTGCTCTCTAGTATTTTGTGATGCTGCTTTTTCCTGGCTCTCCTTGTACCTCTTAGATCACTCTTTCTCAGTCTCCTTTACTGAATCTACCTCCAGATCACACCCACTAACTATAGGTCTCCCACAGGGCTCTTAGAGTCTATTCTCTATACTGTTTCACTTGGATTCAGCTACCTGGATTCAGTTATAATTTCTATGCTGATGGATTTCAATTTTATTTATCCAGTTCTAACCTCTCTGCAGACCTCCAGTCCTTCATCTTCAAATTCCTCTCTGACTGAACTGAATGTCTTGAAGGATATCTTCAACTCAAAGTACCCCAACATGGAACCCATTGTCTTTCCCCTCAAGCTTTCTAACTTCCCCCTACTTTCTAACTTCTTTGTTACTATTGAGGTTACCATCATTCTCCCAGTCCTCTAGACTGGCAACATAGGCTGATAATTCTTAACTCCTTGTTCTCTCTCACTCCTCATATCCAATCTATTGAGGAGATCTATCAAGATTACCTTTGTAATGTAATTTCCCTATATTCCTCTAACACTGCTGCAACTTGGAATGGGCCCTCATCTCTCTATTCCTGGACTACTGCAATAGCCTGCTGGTTGGTCTCTCTGCCAGAAGTGTGTCCTCACTCTAGCCCATCCTAAACTCAGCCTTCAAAGTGATCTTCCTAAAATGCAAATCTGAGAATGTAACACTCCCTCCCCTTCACATACACATCCTTCACCACTCAATAAAGTTTAGTGACTTCCTATCTCCTTCAGGACCAATTATAAAATGTTCCTTTTAGCATTCAAAGCCTTTTACAATCCTCCCACCTCCTTTAAGTGTTCTTAAACCTTACACCCCTGCCCCCCACTTATTCTGTGATCCAGTAACACTGACTTCCTTGCTCTTCAAGGAATGACACATTTCCTGACAGAGCATTTTTTAGTGGCTGTTCCTGGTAACCCGAGGGCATCTTCCTCTCTTGTGTCCTCATTTCCTTGACTGCTTTTCAGTCCTAGATAAAATCATACTTCATACAGGAAGTCTTTGCCATCTTCCTTAATTCTAGTGTATTCTCTCTCTTGATTATTTCCAAATTATCCTGTGTGTAATTTGTTTGTACATAGTTGCATGTATAGACTATAGATTAGTAGTTGCTTAATTAATATTTCTTGACTGACTTTACTGACTAATCTTTGAGCAGGTAGAAAGGAAAATACTTACAAGCATCTTTAAACTAGGGTTCCTGAACTTTAAAAAAAAATATTTATTTTGAAAACTATCTTTCAATATAATTTATTTCCTTTGGAATAAGGAAGACCTAAGTTCAAATTCACTTTCAAATAATTGCTAGCTGTTTGTACCTGAGCAAGTAACTTATCCTCTGTTTGCCTGAGTTTCCTCAACAATAAAATAGGGATAATAATAGCACTTACCTTCCAGGGTTTTACTGAAGATCAAATGAGATACTTATAAAGCACTTAGCACAATGCCTGGAACACAGTAAGTGCTATATAAATGTTAGCTCTTATTATTTTGATTAGTCATATATATTTTATTTTATGCACTTAAAAGTTATTATCCTGAGAAGAGGTCTATAAGATTTATTGGACTGCCAAAGTGGCCCAAAACACAAAAAAACAAAAACAAAACAACAACAACAAAAAAAAAGGTTAAGAACCTCTGAGTCTAAAAAGAAGTGGTAAAATGAGGGATTGAATGGTTTAACAAAAATACTTCCTCAGGTTGTGCTGCCATTTTAAAGTTACTATTGTTCTAAAATTATTACTTGAGTTCCAACCTCTTCTTTAAACTTGACTGTGATTTTTTTCCTTTTTTTAGAATTCCACAAATTGTAATTCCTCAACAGCTTCTGGTAGAGCAGTTTTCAAAGAAAACTGTCTACGCTTGGACCCCTCTACATCTAAGCAGAAATGCTTAGGATTTGATTTAGATTAATTAATAATACTGTTACTAAAGCAAAGAGTACAAAATTTCCTCACTACTCTCTTATCCCTCCCCATTAATCTTTGTCAGGGCTGGAAGGAATATCAAGGATCATTTATGTCAATTACTTTATTTTACAGAGAAGAAAAGAGCCCAAAGAAGGTTAATTCTCTGGTGTATGAAGACCTAATTGCTCTGTCCATAAGGTGGAAAATATTTTAACCTATTCCCAGATGGAGATGGCTGATATTAGAGGAGGCTTCCATTATTCTTTCTTTTCTACTTCAGTATTTGTCCCTTTTCACCTCTTATTTGGAATTAAGATGAGGGACCACCTAGTCCAACCAATTGGTTTTACAGATAAGGAAATTGAGCATAGAAAGGACTGCTGTTGCAGTGTCAGAAGACCTAGCTCTGTCATTTACTATATTACTAAAAATTAGGATATTTTCCCAATGTGTCCCTCAATTTTCTCATAAGTAAAATGAGACAGTTGGAGTAGATATGTTGGTCTAGTGAGAGGTATTCCTACCTGTCTCTGCTGGTCACTGTACTCTGAATTAGAGGTCCTGCCAAAGCCTGGAACAACTCAGTTAACAAGAAGCTTTAATTCCCCGTGTCCTTTCTCTTTGAATAGTGTTAGACTGCTCCCCAATAAGAGACTCTATAAAGATTCCAATTCCCTGCTGTGGGGTCAGCTTCAAGTCCCCTGGGCTCTCAGAGCTGAATAGGACATAAACAACTGTTAACTCAGGCTATGCCAGGGCCCAGAGTTCTCTGACTAGTGTTACTTACCAACTATTGAACAAAACACACATTATGGTCATGACATGGACTCTGAAGAAAACCCTTTAGAAAGTTCTTTCCTCTACTTCCTCTCTTTGTATGCTCCCATTCCTCATGCTTTTCCTTCTTACAATCTTTATCACATCAACTCATTGTGAAAAGTGAGACTGAACCATGGGAAAAACTAGGATTCAACAATATTGGTAGTGAGCTGTGATATATTTTGGAGTGAATTTTAAATGTCTGGTTAAAAAGTACTCTTATAAAATCACTAATTGGAAGGTATCACAGTGGCCAACTCATTCCTGAAAAGAATTCACTTTATAGCAAACCTGATTTAAAAATATATTTTTGGAGCTTGCTAGTGAGTGAGACTTCATCACTTCTCCATAATTCCACAACCACTCCAACATTGAGTATTGCCATTTTTATCATCTTTGACAATTTGTAGAGTGTGAGGTGAAACCTTCAAGTTGTTTTGATTTACATTTCTCTTATTATTCATGATTTGAAGTATTCATTTTACGTAGGTTTCAATGCTTTGTAATTCTTCTTTTGAGAACTATTTGTTATCCTTTGATCATTTTTATCTACTGGGGAAAGGATTTATTTATTTATTGTTTATATATCTCGGATATACAAGCCCTTAAGAGAGAAATTCTATATAAAGTTATTGTTTTTCTTCACATTTGATCATTTCCTTTCTTATCTAGGTGCATTAATTTTGTATTTGCAGAAGCTTTTCAGTTTCATGTAATTTTATCTATTCTTAATGAACTCTTTTAATTTTTGGGAGCTAATAATGGAGAGTTTGAGAGGTGCATAACTTTTGTCTCTCATTCTTACCACATAAGAAAATTCCTCTTTTTCTGCTCATACAGGTCCCCAGTAATGTCTAATATTCCATTTTTCTCAAATAATGTGCTGTAACCTATCTATAATTATTATTATAGCTGGAATTTATATGGTGCTTTAAGTGTTGCAAAATGCTTTACAAATGCTATGTCATTTGATAGTCACAAAAAAAAAAAACCTCAGTCAGGTGCTATTATCCCATTCTGTGATGAGGAAACTGCGACAGAGATTGTGACTTGCCTAGGGTCACACAACTAACATGTTTGAGGCCAGATTTGAATGCAGACCTTACTTACTCAAAGACCAGCACTGTGTCCACTCCATGATTTAACTGCCTCTATATCTAACCTATACCTTTCCATTGTCCTCCTTTGGTTTACTTGGAATTTTTATTTTCCTAAATTTTGGAAAGCTATGTTTTTTCTGTTACCAAAGTATGTATGTGACAGTTAGACTGTAAGAAAAGCTGAATTCCACAGAATCAACACTTTTGAATTATGGTGCTTGAGAAGACATTTTCCCTTTTTGTTCTTTGAACAGCAAAAAAGATCAAATCAGTCAAAACTTAAAGAAATTAATTCAGGTTATTTACTGGAAGCTCAAATATTGAAGCTGAAGCTGAAATATTTTGGCCACATGACGAGAAGGCAAAAAGTATTGGAAAAGACCCTGATGTTGAAAAAGATTGAAGGCAAAAGTAGAAAGGGAAGGCAGAGAATAAGATGGATAGATGGTGTCATGGAAACAATGGACATGAACTTGGACAGACTTTGAGAGGTTGTGGAGCATGGAAACACTTGGCACCCTATCGTCCATGAGGTCACAAAGAGGAGTACATGACTGAAAGACTGAATAACAAGAAAAGGATTTGGAAACATAATATTGTTATTTAGCATTTCTCTAAGGCCTACTATGTGCCAGGTACTATTCTAGTTTCAGGTATACAAAAACAAACGTTAAATAATCCCTTTCCTCCAGAAGCTTGCATTTTACTTGTGGGAAACTTTATGCATAAGTAACCACATGGGGATATGAGTACATACAAATATCTGTGAAATAGGTTCAAAAAGAAATTCTGGTAAAAAAAATCATTAATAACAGGGAGGATTGTGAATACGAGCCTGTCAGAAGTGACATCTGATCTGGGTTTAAAGGAGAGCTAAAGAATAAATGAGGAGGAAGTGAAGAGAGAGAACATTTCAAGCATCTGGAAGACAATGTATGCAAAGGCATGAGGTGAGAGTGGAACATCAAGAATGTTAAGTAGGCAAGATTGCCTGGAACACAGACTTAGTGAAGGGTAGGGATTTCTGATTAGTCCAGAACAATATTATGAGAGCCAAAGAAAGAATAGTGATGTTGAAAGACTGGCTTTTGTGTTAATGGGATGCTTAAAAGCAGAATGAAATTGCCCAAATAAAATTTAGCCTAATAATTGACTAATTAATTCTATATTCAATGTGTTATACATCTTACATGTATTCAATACTAATTCAATGGATTGTCCATCCAGTCATATCTTTATAAGGACAATAAACATTTTTTCTTCCATTATTTTCCCCCACACTGGGATTGGTTAGACTTTGTTTTTGTCTACCTTTCACTGAAGAGGTTTAGTGTGATTAATGTAGTATCATCTGTAGAACCTTGACATTGGTACAAATTTCCCTTTTCATTTTTTAGCAGGACATTCTCCATGACCATACCAAATATTCTGCATTGAGGAATCATATAATTTTAATGTTTATTAATCAGTGATATGATTGTTAGTTGATCTACTATAGGGGAAATTCTTAGCTGATCTACTATAGAGAAATGTGTCTATTTCCTTCTCATGTTTTCATCTCTATCTCTTTCTCTGACACACACTGTGCAAGAAAAAACAATTCTATTGTGAGTTTTAGAAAAAAACTCAGTTGATTTATTAATATGAATGAATTTCCACTCATAAAGAGACTGAGAGCAATATAGTTCCCCCTTACTAACTGGCAACTATGTGTGGCCTGAGTAATTTACAACTTACATATTATAGTAATAGTAAAAAACAAAAAAATGAAGAAATTCCTACAATAAAGTAAAATATAATTCAGCTTAGGTCTTCTTTGAAATATTCACCAAAATGAATGATGCACATTTGGGGAAGATCTGTCTTCATGCAACACTAAACTAGTGACCAGGTCAGGGTAAACAGAAGGGACACCTGCTTAATAAACTAAGGGACTCTTCCTCTTTCTTTATGTGAATAGAAGGACTTTCCATCTATTAATCTAATTTTCAACACTAAACTGGGTATGGATTTCTGTCTTCATTTCTCTCATCTTCTAGAATTAAGATTCCTCCTTAAATTAGAGGAAGACTGATGAAGTCTTCAATTTAAGAGAGACAGAGAAATTTAGATCAAGGCAGTGTGCTGGAACTTGAGTCAGGAAGACTCATGTTCCTGAATTCAAAATCCAGCCTCAGACACTTACTAGCTGTGTGATCCTGGGTAAGTCACTTAATCCAGTTTGCCTCAGTTTCCTCATCTGTAAAATGAAGTGGATAAGGAAATGGTAAACCACTACGGTATCTTTGCCAATAAAATTGCAAATGAGGTCATGAAGATCGGACACAACCGAACAACAACAAAAACTATTATGATATTACTTTTTCATTTTTTTTATAACAAACTATGGTGCTAGTACCTTTCAAGCTATGTGCTTCTACAACATCATTTTTTTTTTAGGCAATTAGGGTTAAGTGATTTGCCCTGGGTCACACAGCTAGTAAGTGTCAAGTGTTTGGTCTAAGGCCAGATTTGAACTCAGGTCCTCCTGACTCCAGGGCGGGTGCTCTATCCACTGCGCCACCTAGCTGCCCCCCACAATATAATTTTAAATGCATCAATACTTAGAAGATCACTGTGCAAAGCTATCTAAATAGTCACATCAGTCATACATTTTTGATATATATTTATGAGATAATTTCTTTTTCCTAGCCCCAGTGGATAAAACAAGAAGCAATGAGTTGAAGCTGTAAACATCAAGATTAGGCTTGATGTCTGGACAAACTTCTAACCAATTAGAGCTGTGCAGAAGTGTAATGCCTTCAGAGGTACTGAATTTATCTTCACTGGAGTTCAGATATACTGTGGTGAATATTTTTGTGAAAGGTTTATGGATAGGAATGAGATTCTCTTTCAACTTTGAAATTCTGTGTTTCTATGATTACGTGCAATTAAGAGAGATGTAAGTGATTAGAAGAGACTTCAAGATTCTATTTGGTTTGACCAGGAAAATAATTATTGAAAATAAACAAAGAATAGATGCAATGGAATCATAGAATTTTCATACTTCTCAGTCATATGATTGTTAATCTACTATAGAGAAAATTGTCTGTGGATGTCTATCTATTCCTTTCTCATGCTTTCAAGCCTGTCTCTTTCTGTCTGTCTTTCTCTGTCTCTGTCACTCTTTCTACACACACACACACACACACACACACACATATATATATATATACATATATGTGTTTCTGTGTGTAATATCCTTATTAGAGATGAGAAAACAGAAACAAAGTTTTGATAGCTGATAATATATTATTGGGATTTGCTGTGTTGGCAGAGACCTGTAACCTGTGTGTGGTCAACAGCACCCTTCCATCTCCATACATGGGCACAAGGTGGTGTAGAAGATAGCATACTGAGCCTGCAGTCAGGTGGAGCTGAGTTTAAATCCAGTCTCAGAAACTTACTAGCTGTGTGACCCTGGGCATGTCATTCAACCTGTTTACCTCAGTTTCCTCAACTGTAACATAAGAACACTGGAGAAGGAAAAAGCAAACCATTCCAGCATCTTTGCCAAGAAAACCCCCAAAATGGGATCACAAAGTGCTGGACACAACTAAAATGACTTGACAAAAACAGCTATATCTTATCAATTATCTTTTTGGCAAATAAGTATCATTCATTTTTCAATTCAACTGAATTAAATCAGTCAGATAATCACCAAGTATTTATTATACTCTGTCAATGTTCCAGGCTCTGTGCTGAGTGCTAGGCATAAAAAGACAAAATGAAAGTCTTTGTCCTCCAGGAGTTTGCATTATATCAAGTAGACAAAATGTACAAAAAATAAACCTATATAAATATATACCAATTAGATATAAGGTAATTTGTGGAGCTTAGTAATGCAGGAAGAATTGATTTTAAATCTGACCTCGAACATTTACTAGCTGTGTGACCCTGAGCAAGTCACTTAACACTTATTTGACTTAGTTCCTCCAACTGTAAAATGGGGACATACTGGAGAAGGAAATGGCAAACCACAAAGAGTTGGACATGACTGAACAACAATAATTTGGGAAGGGATGGCACTGGAATTGGAGAGGGGGATCAAGAAAAGCTTTCTGTAAAAGATGATGCTTGAGATGAGTCATGAAGGAAACAAGTGATTGGAGTGTCGTGTGTGAGGAACAGCAAGAAGGCCACTTTACACAACAAAATGGCGAAAGGCAGTAATGTAATAAAACTAGAATGACAAGTTAGAATCAAGTTCTGAAAAGATTTAAATGCCAACTAAAGGAATTTATATTTTATCCCAAAGGCAATTGGGAGCCTTTGGAGTTTATTGATTAGAGAAGTGACATGGGTGACCTCCACTTTAGGACAGTCATTTTAACAGCTGTGCAGAAGATATATTAGGGAGGGGAAAGATGTTCTATAGGTATCTATTGGCCATCTATTGTGTGCAAAGCAATGTTGATTCAGAAAACAAAAAGAAACAAAAGTCCCTACCCTCAAGAAGCTTATATTCTACTTATCCTTGGTAGAGGAAGGGGGGCAGTGTGTATCTTCCTCTCTTTAAGAGATATTAAAAAATGATCCTTGAGTACCTTTAACATCATGCCACCTACAGCAAGCCTTTATTTTCCATATATTTGTTAGTCTGTCTGCTTTTTTCATTTAATTTTCTTATACTATTTCTTTTTCCAGTTTCTGACATTGCAAATTGTAATCTGAGGCATCAAAGGTCAAATGTGGTACTAGCAAATTGTTGTTAATGAGAATCAGTTGCTGTAGAGACACAAGCAGAGCTGTTTCATTTCATGCCTACTATTATCTTCTTGGTTGGATCTCATTTCCTCTCTTCTGGGTTGAGTGAAAAGTTGAGGATGGAAAAGGAGAAGAATGTGAGCTGAAGAAGAATGAGTAAAAGGAGAAGGAATTGGGAAGAAGGAGGGGTTCTGAATTTTAAAAGCTTGAAACTGACAATGTCAGGGAGGAGAATTTGGGAAGAATCAAGGTGAAGTTGAAGAAAATGGAAAAAGTTTCAAGAAGTACTTCAGAAAGAGAGGAAAAAGAGAATATGAAGCAAAAGGGAAGGGCTCAAACTGGCAGAGAAGAGAAGAAAGAAGAAAGAGAATGGCTAGAAAAGAAAGATGGGAAGAAGATAGAGAAGAAAATGGGTAACCAAAAGAAAAAAAAATAAATTTGTTCCTATCAAGGTGCTGATGACTTGACAATGTGACAAATCTGGAAGTGAGATCCACCACTAATCCCCCATGGACCCTATGGAGAGTTTCCCACAGATCTCAGGAATTAAAACCAAGAGCTTTAAGCAAGAAAGACAAAAAATTGAGGAGCTCCAACAACTGGAAATCAGGGAGAATTTTTTTCTTTCTGGGATGAATCAAGTGTGCAATATTTTTCTTTCTGCCTTAACCAAGTAGAGTAATGGCTATCTATGCTCAAAGTGAAGATTTGTCTAACTCTTGGGAAAAAAAAAAGTTAATGAGGTTTAAGGATTGTATCTCCACTCTGTAAGTTATCAGAAGAAATGAAACTTTTTGTTTTAAATGGAATTGTAAAAACAGAGGAAAAGAAATCTCAAAAGACAGATGGAAATCCTACTATGGCAGGAGTTTACAGGCTTAATTACATTTATGACTCTCTACAGCATTCTAGGCCTTGTTAAAATAGCACTTTGAGGGTTTCAACATCTATATCCATGACAGTGGATTTGACAATATATCTTTGACAATATATTTCTTTGACAATATATCTCCTCGAATCATATTTTGTGTGATATTATTGTTTAGAGGGTTGGCAAAGAAAGTATCTCTATTGGTTTATCTTTCAAGGAATCTTATGTGGCTTTGGAATATGAATGGGAATATAAAGAGACCAGAAGTGGATTCAGAGAGGTATACAGACAACAAAGGCAATATTGGTACAATCATGTTAAACTTAATGTACATTAAAAGGAATGACTGTGTGGGTTAGATTCATGTTTTTATGAATAATCCCATTTTTGTGACTTTTTTGCATATAAAAATAAATTATTTTTAATTCATAATTTAAAATATCAATATTAATGGGAGATGCCTTATTGGAGAAACTTTAATGTAACTTTTTGCTTTACCTAATCAAAGTCTTTTTTTTTTTACTCTTCTCTCAGCCCCTACTCCCTATTTAACATATTTTGATTTGTTTTATCACCCCCATTATAATATAAAATCTTTTAAGGTAAGGACTATTTTTCTTTTTGCATATATTTCTATTTCCTTTGCATAGCACAATGGATAGAACAGATTAAACACTTAACAAATGCTTGTTGACATGATTTTTCTTTTTTTACAGCCAATGATCAATGAACACATTCAGACAAATGTATTCTCTTCATCTTTAAATCAAATTATGACTGCAACTGCATGGCTTTCTTTTATGAAAACCTGACAGTTCATTTCTCACACTTTCATCAAGGATGCTTTCAAATGTAGCATAGATTATTGCCATAAAAATTTTGTAGTGCTGCAAAAGTTGATATTTGAGTAATTAATTATTGTTATTTTCCCAGTCACATTTCCATGATGATAATATTAGGTATTCTCCTTCCTTTCAGAAACCTTGGCTATTGATCTTTCAATCACTCCGATATTGTGTTGCATCCAACAAATGTCTCCTCTGTGTTAATTACTTGGCATATTCTACCTGTTCTTCCTTGATTTTCCTTGATGCCACTTCTACTTCATCATACAGTACACCAAAGGTTGTGATATTTAGCTCTAAATATAATGGGTCTGCTGTTGTTGATGGAGACAAGAATTTGTTATACTCTTTGTGAAGCCATTTTAGAGTTTTCTTGGCAAAGATACTAGAGTGGCTTGCCATTTCCTTCTCCAGCTCATTTTAGAAATCAGGAAACGGAGGCAAACAATGTTAATTTCTTGCCCAGGGTTACACAGCTAATAAATGAGGCCTGATCTTAACTCAAGAAGATGAGTTTTCCTGATTCCAAGCCCAGTGATTTATTCACTGTGCTACTTGGTTCCAAATTCATGCTAATAAATTGGAGAAAAGATAATTATTCCTTTCTAATAAATGCTAAGTGAATCAGCTGAAAAAATCTGCCACTTCTAGGTCATGAGCTAGGCCAGGGATGTCCCATATGCTTACTGTCAGAATGTTGTTATGGAAATAATATTTGAATAGAATCAGGGGATCAGGACTGCAGTCTGTGCTCACTTACTATTTGGTTCTTTTGGCCCCAAGGCAATTAGGGTTAAGTGACTTGCCCAGGGTCACGCAGGAAGTAAGTGTCAAGTGTCTGAGGCCAGCTTTGGACTCAGTGTTCTATCCCTTGCACCAACTAGCTGTCCCTGTATTGCTATGTGTGACCTTGGTCAAGTAAGTTACCTTCTCTGGGTCCATTTTCTCTTCTACTAAAGATAGGAATGGCTGACTACTTCAAGGGCTATTGTGATGAATCTAATTAAATAAGGTAGTGTTTAGGAATACCCCATAACTGTAAAAGATTATATTAATGCAAAGTGTTTCAGAAAGCTACCATGACATACTTGGAACTCTTTGATAGCATAGACATGTGAGAATCACTGGCCTTCTGTCTTCCACTATCACCACCTTCTCCTCTGGATCCCACTGAACAAGTAAACTAAGTGTCACATTTTATCCCTCTTGTCTTCTCCTATAGAGATGAGAAGTTTCAGAGAAGTTATTTTCACCTGAAATTATAATGGGAATAGGTGAGGGAAATCTTTATGGAATGGGAGTTATTGCTGTTAGATAGATCTTAAAGGAAGTCAATGATTTGAACAGGGCATATAGAAGGTCCATTTTAGGCTTGGGAAGTTAATAGGGGATAGAAAGCAGTCCAGTAATCTGAATCATACAATACCTAAGGTGAGGAGTGTGAAAATAAGGTTGGAAGGCTATGTGGAGGGCCTTGAATGTCAATGTCCATTTAGATCTTTCGGTGTGCAACTTGGAGGCAGCTAGGTAGAACAGTGGATAATCAGCTGTGCCTGAGATAAGGAAATGTAAGTTCATTATCTGATCTCAACTACTCACTAGCTCTGTGACTCTGGGTAGGTCACTTAACCACTATTTGCATTAGTTTCCTCATCTATAAAATGGGGATACCTTGCTGCAAAGTTGTTTTGAGGGTAATATGCCTATCTCATGAACAGCCACCAGAAAGAGGTTGGTCCCTGAGGTAAAAAGAAAAGGATGAGAGAAAAAAGTGAAAGAAGAGGGAAAGACATGGAAGAAATAAGTACAAAGGTATAGCACAGTTTTTGGCACCTAGTAGGTCCTATGTGAATGTTAGGCTTGTTTTATTCTTTTTTTTGGTTGTTGTTTGTTTGTTTGTTTTTGTTTTTGTTTTTTTATAATTATACCATAACCTTGGTCTGACCAAAATTAGGAGACAGCATGGTCTAATGGATAGATTGCTGAGTTTGGTGTAAGAGGATCTAGGTTTTGAGTCTCAGCTATACAAGTTAATGTTTGTGATACTGGACAAGTCCGCTAACCATTCTGGGTCTGTTTCCACAATGGTAAAATGAAGAGGTTGGCCTAAATGACCTCTTGGGTCCCTTCTAATTCTAAATCTATGATCCTATTAATAAAGGACAAGTGTGCCCTGTAGCTATGGCAAGTACATTGAGCTGAAACTGAGACAAGAAGAGTCAATGATTAGCCAGACCTTCTGGGAATGGTGTGCTCCTGGTGGTGTGAGGGTGACTGACAGCTTTCATTGGCACCAGGACCTGGGCTTCTGAGCAGAGGAATGAGAAACTTAGTTAAGAGGTAAGTATTTTTCGGGTTACTGGGACAGGCAGGAAAGGGGCAAGGTCAATTGTTGTGGGTCCAGAGGAGATTGTAGATTCTCAAGATAAACTGAAAGGACAGAGAGGCAATTGTGTATGTCGACTGACTTGGTCATAATTCCCAAATGTGGCTGAATCTGAACCTGCATCTAGCCCTTCCTTCTATTTATACCAATAGAAAATAGTACCCTATTTCTACCCTATGCAATTGTACTTTTGTGTCTCACCTATAGGTCTCTCCTCACTTCTCATAAGGCATAGAGCCCAGGACTAAGCCGCAAGATATCTGGGCATCAGAATCTGGGTACAATATTTCCCTTAGATATCTCAGTCCATTGTGTGTGTTTGAGGCAAGAGGAGTGAACCTATCTTTGTGGCACCTTCACTAATAGAATACCCAGTCACCCCTGAAGATCTCCAAATCCCTCACCTGTGACCTTTCATTCTCTACTGTGACCCCACCACACACACACCCACACACACCCACACACACACACACACACACACACACACACACACACACACAGAGTTGTGCCTCCATCAATCTCCTGCTGTTACTGTGAATCACAGTATAATACTGTCTCTTACTCCTAAGAGGTTCCCATAACTCAACCTTTGTAACCATCAGTTCCTCTAGAAATAATCCCCAGCACAATTAAGTGGCTCAGTGATTGATTACAGCACTAGGCTTGGAGTCAGGAAGACATGAGTTCAAATCCAGCCTCAGATAGTATCTAGCTGTGTCACGCTAGGCAAATCACTCTACCTCTGCCTGCCTCAGTTTACACAGAAACATTTGTTAAGCACCTACTCTGTGTGGACATTGAAGTTATTATCCTCATTTTCCAATTACGGAAACTGAGACAGAGGCTAACAGGTGACTTATAGAAAGTTACATAGCTGGTAAGTATTATCAGGCCAGATTTTTATTCAGGTCTTTCTGACTCCAGGCCCAGAGTTCTATCCACCAGGCCACTGTTGATCCATGCCTCTAATTCTCTCTTCTTCTGTCCTCCCTGCCTTTGAATTTGAGATCCACATGCCAAAATAACCCTTTACTGATCCTCCTTATCAAAGGAAGTACAAACAGGCAAGACAGTTTTAGAAATAATATGTACAATTTATTTATATATTTTAAAAAAGGCAGTAGGAAATGGACATTCATTTTAATATTTAAAATACTCCTTTATGTTCTGTTGTGTATGAAAACACTTTAACTTTTAACTTCAGAGTTCAGATTCTAAATTAGGCCATTCCTTTCCCCCAACACTTTGGATCTTAGCTCCAGCAAGCCTCAAAGAGAACTTGGAAACATTTTCCCACAAGTTATTGGTTTGCTTCCTGGGTCAGGGAAATTTATATTTTCTATGGAAAAGAATCCATGTGCACCAAGTCTGGAGTTTCAGGATATTGTATTTTCCCTCCCTGAGGGATGAAGAAAAAAAAATGGTTAACTTAAGATAAGCTAGGTGTACATTGGGCCCAGTGACTGGACAAGTGACTTACCCAAGGTCACACAGCTAGAAAGGTTGGATTTAAACATGAAGTATGGAAGACTGGGCAAGTCACCAAGACATGGGAACCCTGGTTTATTATATTCACTCACTTCTTCGCAAAGTACTTACCTTGATAATAAAGGCTCTGGATCCCTATTATATCATCATAGCTGAGCCTGAAGAATTTTGGGTCCTGGTATTCATAGTTGGGGAACATGATGGAGTCTGAATCCTGAGAGTGCCTCAGACCCAGGACATGGCCTATCTCATGAACAGCCACCAGGAAGAGGTTGGTTCCTGAGGTAGAAAGAAAAGGATGAGAGAAAAAAGTGGAAGAGGGAAAGACATGGAAGAAATAGGTACAAAGGTATTAAAAAAAATGAAGGATTAGGTGGAAAGATGGGAATGAGAAAAGGTAATAGTATAAAACAGCAAAGTGAAAAAGAGGAGAAAAGGAAAGATTATATATATATATATATGGGCAGTTGAGGAAACAGAAAGGGTAGGAAATTTCAAGGGAGGGAAAGAATTAACTTATGCCTCCTCTGAAACTCCTACTCTTTTTGATTTAAATTTAATAATGAAATATGAAAAAAAATTTAATTATGAATTCTTAAATAATTAAGTTTCCATGTGAGTCACCCAGGACCCACTGAAATCTGCAATCTTATCTTTGCTTTCCAGTGTCTCTTGCACAACTACATTGGGTCCCCAATTACTTCTGAGGGCTGAGATAAAGTATCCCCCTCAATCAATACAAACAGATGTCAGATTTACCCTCCTCAGAATACGACCATTCTTCATCACTGTCAAAGTGGACAGCTCCTTGGTAGTAAGGATTTAGGGCAAAAGCATGAGCTAGGATGTTTCCTTCTCTGTTTCCTCTTCCATCAAAGGGGTAGGCATCTCCATGATCTGCATGGGACAGGGAAGAGAATAAGCATGTATTTTCTTGTTCATTCATGTCCAACTCTGTGATCCCATTTAGAGTTCTCTTGGCAAAGATGCTGAAGTGGTTTGCCATTTCCTTCTCCAGCTCATTTTACAGTTGAGGAAACTAAGGCAAACAGGGATAAGTGACTTGCCCAGGGTCACAAAGCTATCAAGTGTCTGAGGCTGGATTTGAATTCAGGAAGATAAGTCTTCCTGACTCCAAGCCCTGAACTTGATCCACTGTGCCACCCAGCTTCCACTCATGTATTAGGTATCTACTATGTGCCAGGCACTATGCTAAGCAATTTAAAATATTATATCAATGGACAGAAATTGAGAGATCACACTGGGGAATATATGAAATAGAACAGACATCTACTTGGAAGCCTAGTGAGAAGATTCACCTATTCTATGTTTTGGAATGGACATAAGGATAAAAGTTCCAAGGCAATAGGTTAGAATGGGAGATGAAAAAAGAGATGATAAAGCACTCCTCATCTGTACAGAGGGGAAAAGAGGGTTAGTTTAAATCCTTAAAATTAGAATGGATCCAGCATCTTGCAGCTCAGTGAGCCAACATTATATTAGCACCCAAAAAGCTAATAATCTCCAAGGGTTTCTGTCAGGACCAAATGAAATACTTTTAAGGTGCTTTGCAAGTATATTCAATCCTATGAACATTTTAGGCAGGACAAATGGCAGCACAACTGAAGGAGGATGAGAATGGTTTGCTCGATTACTTTGAAGTCTGGGGTCATTTGAGTCAGCTAATTAGATAGGAGAGGTCTTCAGTGACCTCATTTTCTATGTGCTTATTTTATTGCCTCCTTACCTCCAGCCAGGAAAGCAAACTCAATGTCAGAATCTTGTTTATACACTCTTTGGAATTTCAAGGGTGTCACACTGCTCCAGACTTCTAATGCCTTCTGCAAGATCTTTTCAACTATCTTATGCTTCATGTCCTTTGGATAGTTGAAGATACTAAGAGTCAAAATGGAAGGGAAGGAAAGAAAGGAGTTGAAGTGATTGGTACCCTGGAAAAAATACTGGGTACAAATCCCATTTCTGTTGTATTTCACTTCATCCAAACTCATCATTTTATCAATAGATGAGACTGGGAACTAGAAATTACATGACGTGTCTAAGGATATCTATGTCATTTTGCCCCAGTTAAGAAAATGCCAACTGCTGCTAGAGGAACCATATCATTAAAGGTATGGAGGTTATAAACTAAGAGTAGAGATGCTTTAATAGGTGACCCTGGAGGCTTACCTCTTCTGAATGAAAGGTTATATTTTGATGCTGTCCTGACAGTATGATGTCCCCTCCACCCCTTCCTCTATCTTTTACCCTCGGCTCCCACAGACTCTCCTGGAGATGCTCCATTCTATGACCTAAGAACAGCTACCTGTAGGTTATGAGATTGTTTTTAATTTTAGGCTTCCCAGGAAAAAATGAATAGTCAGCAATATCTCGGACCCCACATCGAGGTTTCTTTATAATGGCCTTTGTGGGCTCATCCAACCAGCCAGTTTCTTCCAGCCTGAAGAAATGCTGCAAGAAGCGCAATTGATCCTCCAGAGTATAATCCTGGGATTCTTCTTTGGTGAAGAAGAATCGATGGAAGTAATCCTAAAATAAAAGAAAAGGAAATGAACCTGAGCCAGAGGCATGAGAGAATATTCAGGGAGTTACTATGTGGAATTGAACATTCCCTGGAGAGACAAAGGGTGATCATGAATCTGATCTGATGCAATTCAATTAATAGGCACAAGATATTTACAAATGGAGTCTAAACCCCTCATTTTACCAGTGAGGTAACTGGGCCTAGATAAGATAAATGACTTAATTCAAGTTGAATAGGAAATTAGCAATCCAGGTCCTCTGGTTTTAATTTGAGTCCTCTTTCCATTGCACCATGGACAAATAAATGCCAATTTCCTGAGTCTTAATTAAATTTCAGTTCCAGTCATCAAGAATATAAAGTTATTAAGTGTCTGTGTCCAGTACCACTAGTGATCTAAGGATAAATAATATAGTCTTTGACTTCAAGGCCCTCATTGGGGTGGGTGGGTGCTAAGAAACAGACACATAAAGAAGCTTTCAGCCCCATGGAAATAGGCAGTGCAAATTTGAATAATGCAACCATTTCATAGATGATTAGAATTAGGAACTAGCAGCTGTTAGATGTATGTAGATAATTGCCCCAGCCTGGAGAATCTGAAGGTCTGGTGTAAGAGATAGACACATAGACCCAGGTTCTGCCTTGTAGGTTGATTATATGGTAGGCATACAAGATAGGTAGTTCTTGGAAGATATATATATATATATATATATTTTTATATTTATATTTATATAGTCATACACTTTGACCTCAAGAATAGCCTCAAATGGGGTCATAGAGAGTCAGATGACTAAAAAACAACTAAACAACAACAAAAATTATATGGCTCAGAGTTGGGGTGGGCAAGAGTTTTCTAAGGCATTGGAAACTTAAAATCTGTTTTCTTAAGGACACAGATGTTTATCTTAAACATCAGTGCACAGAACCAAGGAGACTCAGCCAGCAAGAAAGAAGGGCATATGATACTTACCTTAAAGTAGTCCAAATCATCAAGGATAGTTCTGGGGATAACTGGAAAGAACAAACAGCAAGGCAGGAAAAAGGCAAAGATGAGAAGAGTAGACAGCATGATTAAAGTTCTAGCTCTACTGTAGGCTATGACCCCTTGCTGGCCCTGGGAGAATTTATAAGAAGATTCAGGTCCTGGTGACTCATATCAAGTAGGGCCTCTCTTCCTGGATCATTGGATGATGCTAACTTCCTAGGGGGAGGGTAATATGCATGCCAAAGTAAAGAGATTAGCTACTAGATATTAATCTCTCCTCTATTTTCCATTCATTGCTCCCTCCACTCCGCCCTGTCACTACCGAGGCCTTGGGCTATTGCTAGGAAGTAGAAGTACTCTAAACCTCTGAGGACTCCAAATATTTTTTGAACTTGAATCTCTATCAGTATTCCCCCTTACCCCAGTTCCATCCCATGCTTGTTAGGACAGGAATGTGTCAGTCTTTCCAAGGGCACTTAAGATTTCATAGAAATCTCAAGTTAGGAATAGGTAATTCCTTGGAGGACTAACCATTTTACTATCTATCCTTCATGCCCCCCCCAAAGGAAGAAAGGTCAGGACCTTTTAGAGGGGAGGAATTAGGAAATGTTGAGCTATAATCAGTGAAGGCAAGATAAGGTTGTGTTGGACACAAACCCCTAGACTGACTATTGGGGGGCAGAGAGGGAGGGTGCATTGTTTCCCACCCTTAGATTAATCACACATACTTTGGGGTCATGCCCTGATCTCCCAGTTGGTCCTCAGCCTCACTATCAAGATCACTGGGTTAGTGTAGTCTGGGTCATGCCGTGAAGGTTGATGGACATGCCTTTCAAGTCTTTGCAGTTATTTCCATATTGAGCTGATCATCTCCCCTAGAGTCACAAGAACAAGAAAAGCAAGGAACAAAGTGAGAGACAGAAAGAGAGGCAGAGAGAAAAAAGGAGAAAGAGAGGGAAAGGAAGAGACAAAGGCAGTAACACAGGCAGCCCGAGAGAGAGGAAGGGTCAGAGGCAGAGAGAGAAAGAGACAGAAAGAGAGAGGGAGGGAAACAAATACAGACAGAGACACAGCAGAGACAGACAAAGAAACACAGCAAGAAAGACAGAGACAGAGACAGAAGGACAGAGATAGATAGAAATAGATACATGGGCAAAGAGACAGAGAGAGACAGAATTATGATAGCTCAACATTATTTCACCTTAACACTTGCAAAACACGCTGTGTGTGTGTGAAATATAAGATATATGTCTATATACACACATACCCATACATATACATGTGTATATACATATTATATATATATATATGTATGTATGTATATATATACACACACACTGTAAATGAGAGTAAATGGGAGTTGGAGGTGGGTGGGAAAGGCCTCCTGAAGTAGGTGAGATCCTTGAAGAAAGATAGGAAATCCATGAGGCAAAGTAGAGGAGAAGAACATTCCAGGGATGGCGGACAGCCTGTGAAAAGGGAGGGAATGTGGAGATGCGGAGGCATGTGTGAGGAACAGGAAGAAGGCCAATGTAATTGGATCATAGGATACATGAAAGAGAAGTAAACTGTTGTGTCTGAGGTAGGATTTGTACCCAAGTTTAATTGAATCCATGTCCAGAACTCTATCCATTTCTATACTGTCTCAGAATCGTTTTGCATGCTATAAAGAAAAGCAAGAAGAGACCCAAATAGAAAAGGAAGATGATTACAAAGTGTTATCAGAATGAGAATGAATGGTCTCAAACAAGGGTGGGAAAACATACACAAAATGAGATACAGTTGATTTGAATGGGGCCCCAGGCTCTAGTCCTATAGGCATTCAAAGATAAATGGGACATGTTCCCATTAAAGACAACTCCATTACCTTATCTAGGACTAGCTCATATTGCATAGGGAGAACCTCCACACCTATTTCAGCAACAGAAGGACAGAGAATGGGATAATTTAGAAGACAGTTCATTCCCAGAATCTCTCCCTGGGCCCCTACACTGATTCAGTCACACATTTTGTTCACTGAGCCTTTACTGACTGGGGATGGGGGTGGGGTTCCAGAGTGGGGAATAAAGAGGGAAGAAGTTAGAAGAGGAATGCACATTGAATTTTCTTTTCCTCTGAAAATAACTATATGTTTCTTTGACCTTTTCATTGTTCCCATCTCATCAGTTTCTGGATTTCTCTCCCTACCAAGCATTTGTAAGAAAATGACTGCATTACTGTCTTCATTTCTTTATGTGGTAGCTAGGTAAAATAATGATGATAGATTCTAGGTAGAATATTGTGATGGGTTTGGAGTCAAGAAGACCTAGGTTCAAACCTGGTCTTAGACACTTAATAGCTATGTGACCGTGGACAAATCCTTTAACCTATCTCTGCCCCAGTTTCCATAACTATAAAGTGGGGATCATAATCATACCTACCTCCCAGTGTTGATGTAATGATTAAATGAGATATTTGTAAAGCATTTAGCACAGTTCCTGGCACATAGTAAGCACTATATAAATGCTGTTGTTCCTGAGTAATTTTTTAGTCATGTTGAACTCTTCATGACCCCATTTTAGGTTTTTTTTTTTTAATTTTTTATTTTTTTTGCAAAGATACTGAAGTGGCTTGTCATTTCCTTCTCTACCTCATTTTACACATGAGGAAACCGAGGCAAACAGGGTTAAGTGACTTGCCCAGGGTCACCCAGCTAGTACATGTCTAAGGCCAGATTTGAACTCATGAAGCTGAGTCTTCCTGATTTTAATATAAAAGCTAGTTATTGTTATTTTCTTTCCTTCATGTAATCTATTGCTTCTTATCCTAGGAAATATTTTATTTCAATCTTGGTATTTTCAGCACCTTGTACAGTGCCTGGTACATAATACACACACACACACACACACACACACACACACTCACTCACTCACTCTATACACTTGCTTACTAAGAATCTGTTCCCTTCTTATCAAGAAAAGACTCATCCCTAGACTTGGTATTTCCCTTTGGACAAAATTGTGGCCCCAGAATCTACAGGGTCTTGGGTAAGCCTATGGACATAAAAAGACACTGGGGCAAGAAGGGAGACAGGACCTAGACCTGAAACTATGTACCTCAGACAAAGTCTGGGATTCTGTTATTTTTAATACTCAGTTTCTCAGGGGCCTGGGGCATCAAGCTATATATTGTAGAGGGGATGGGTGTTTCTATTCTGGTTTTACCAAGTTCTTTCTGACCCCTGAGGATTACCAATATATCCACAGTATCCCATGAACCTTCCCCTTTTCCCCAAAATCTCCTGTCTTCTGAAAAATCTAATTTCCAAAAGCTCTCTCTAAAATTGGATGGGCTATTGAGTAAATTTGTAGAGATTCCAAGATACATGCCCCTCTACAAACTGACCAATTTGTCAGAAAACTTACTGATCCCATATCATTCTTTTTTTTTTTTTTTGGCCTAGGCAATGGGGTTAAGTGACTTGCCCAGGATCACACAACTAGTAAGTGTTATGTGTCTAAGGCCAGATTTGAACTCAGGTACTCCTGACTCCAGAGCCGGGGTTCTATCCACTGAGCCACCTAGCTGCCCCTACCATATCACTCTTAATACATAACACTATCATGCAGTAATAACTAGATTGTCACAGAAATTTGGCTAGTTCTCAATAAAGTAATAATATAGCTCAAGATCTACAATTCTTACCCAAGTATACACACACACACACACACACACACACACACACACACGCACACAAGATTACTTCCTCAAAGGCTCCATTCATTCTAAATCATCTATTTTGCTGAACATTTCTATCACTGGTGTATATGAAAGAAGAAATGGCATTCCTCTTACTCATGGATAACACGAATCAGAGAAGGATAGCTGCAACACTGGCCTACAAGATTAGAAACCTACAAAATTATGACAGGATTGAAAAATAGACTGAATCTAACACAATGAAATATAATAAACAAAATGCCAACTCCCACACTTGAGAGTATCAGGGATTTATCAGCTTGGGTTCTTGGATAGGCCAGGGAGAATCTCACCCACCAGATATATCACCCTCCCAGAGGTCAATTAACTCTAGTAGCCAAACTGAAAAGAAAATTATTTACTAGTGTGCTAAGGAAGACTGCTTACTGGTAGCAGCTTTCACTTCTTAGGATAAACATTTGGTTCTTTTTACTTTTCTGGCCTGGTTAGAGTACACAGCCAAACAGCATCATTCAGAGGCAATTTGGAATATATAATTAACTCCTTTCAAAAAAAAGGATACAGGAAGGGGGAAAACCAAATAGAGAGAAAAGGGGACTGGTTTCTGGAAGAATATTTGCCATGCAACTGGCAACATTTCCTGTTCAAAGGTAGCAAAAAAGAAGTGACTAAATTGACTTTTAAAATTGCTAAATAAGTATATTAGGAGTAAGGTAATCATTAAAATGTTCCAGATGTCTCCTATCCAAGAACAATAAATAATTTTTAGTACAGTGGATGAGATCATCCACTTTACAGTGTCTTTACTTAGTTGTTAAACTTTATTTCTCCTTCAGGTGCAAAAATGAACTTCACTAATAAGATTGAGGGAGTCATGATTACTTAATAATTTTCATGAAAGAAACCTGAGGATCTTACTGGATTGCAAACTCAACATGATTCAACAAGTATTCCATAAATCAATAATCTGATCAAAGGAAAAGGCCTGTCATGATAAGGTGGCCTTTTTCATCATTGTTAGAAGAATAGCTAATAAATGATTTTTTTTTTATTAGATAAGCATACATCCCCTCAGAGTTTTCAATTAGTGGAAGTGATAGCAGGCTAAACCTACCATTTTATAACAATCATCATCACCACCATCATCTACTCTGGGCCTGCATTAAATTCCTCTATCAACCCCTTACAGGGCTCCCTGACAGAGGAATGCCCCAGGAATAGTAGAAGGAATGGTTTTGGTCAGGGGCATGTTGAAAATCTATGTAAACTGGCTCAGGATGAAACATACTCATACACTGACATCACTGACATGCAGCAAAAAAGCAGATAGCAACGTGACCGTGTTCTGGCCCATGAACTAAGTTAACTAGGAAAGTAAATAAGTAACATATTAAGGACTAAACCTTGGAGGAAAAGGAAACATGCACCTAGGGGGAAGAGGGGAAAGGAGGGGCGTGGATAATGAACATGAAAGGAAAGAAGGAAGGGAAATGGTAAAAGGAGGACATCATGTTGAACTTTATATTAGTTTTGAAGTGTAAAGATAAGTATATGAAGGAAGGAGGTAGGAAATCCATGCATTTGACATGAGTCTCAGGTTGTCAGTAAGACAGGCTATCAACTTTGCCCTCTCAGCCTAGCACCTCTGGGATGGAGTTATGGCTTCTGCCCAGGGGCCCTCCCGGGAGTCTTTCAATGACTTGATTGTACTTTTTTAAGAAACAAATTCTGACAAAAGAGAAATTTGCTTGGGAGGTATATAGGAGTCCCCTCTCTATGAAGCATAAGCAAGATGGAAAGGCAGCATATGGAATCAGGAACTAACCCTCATGATTATTGTTTAGGAACATCTTCTGTGAAGCCTAATGAATGCTTTCACTCTGCTGAATTCAGATCCAAAATTTCTCCAGCAGTATTAGGGATTGAGGAAAGCCTGACCAATGGAAACTGATGCACTGGAAGGAGGTGACAAAGGGAGTCTTAGAAGGCTCCCCGAGAGATTGAAAAGGCAATATATATCAAGACTAAGCAGATGGAGTTCAGTTGGGTGTCATCCAACTTGGAATTTGAGATCTAAGTGATTATACAACTTCACTGAATCTCAGATCTAAAAACGAATCTCAGAAGTCATCCAGTTCATATCTGCCTCAGGCTCTAATCCTTTCAACCATATCATCTATCCTGTCATTGAAAACTTCCACTGGGGGGAAAAAAACTTATTAAAAACAAAGCAAAAGCAAACAATAACACAAACAACTTCCCATCAACAAAAGTTGTACCAGAAAACAAGGTGCTATCTCAGAAAGTAGTGAGCTTCCCATTACTAGAATTCTTCAAACTGGGAGGTAACATACTTTCTTTGTGGAAAATTTTATAGAGAAGCTACATCTTTCACATAGAGTTTGACCTAAATGACCTCTACTTCTAACCCTACCATAAATTGTAGAAGATTATTAATGACAATTTGCCTGGGCTCTCAGAAGTCTGTGATACAGCAGAGAGAGAAATATAAAGTTAATATAAATATAAAATAGTGATGTAAAAAAAATGTTAATTGACTGATCAACCCACTGACTGAAGGGAAATAAGAAACAAATTATAGAATATAACAGAGCCTAAATCACACACAAACAGATAAAACAATAGGAAGGATTTTTTTAAATTATAAAAGGGAAAGAAAAAATATTCAGAAATCTTTCAGCAAATACGCAAAGGGAGATCTGGCATATAGGAAAAAAAAAATACAGGAGTACAGAATCACAAGGATTTGAATCTAGCTCTGGTCAGCCCCACCTCATCACTAAAAGCATACTAGCTGTGACACCTTGGGCAAGTTACTCACCCTCTGAAAGCCTGTAAAATGGGAATAAACATATTAGCACCAGTAACAAACTGATATGGATGTAGTGAAGATCAAATGAGATACATGTGTAAAGTGCTTTGCCAACCTTAAAGTATGATATAAATGCTAGCTATTGTTATTACCAAAAGAGCAGAGAGGGGAAAGGGAAAAAAAAATAAGCACTGGGGCATATGTAAATGCAACTCCTCAAAACTGTACAACTTAGAAACCTTATAAACATTATTAAAATCTAAATCTAAGAAGTAAAATGTTCCATTTTGCCTTTTTAAATAGTGCCTAAAACATGCATATCTATCCATCTATCTATCATTTATCATCTATCAAGGCCTGCTTTAGTGACATGCCAGTCTCCCAAAAAAGACATTTACACCCTCCATTGTCAGTTACATGGTCAAGTTGACCAGCTAATTCATACTGGTACTCTTCACCTATGTGGTTTCTAAAAACCACAGTGACCACATGTATTGTGCTAACTGTTGTGTTTATGCTGCCTTTAAAACTGTAGACTACCATAAGCTGAAGGAAAAGATGGCCACCTCCAAAGTGACTGTTTTTCTTCCAATTGCCTAGAGCCAAAGACAATCCATTCTACCAAGCAAGAGCTCCTGTCTTCCAAACACAGCTTCCCATTTGTACTGCTGGTCTCCTGTAGTTACTATCTCTAAAGTTTTTTATCCTTTTTACAATTTCTAGACACTCCACCTCATCCTCTCCCTCCCGTAATATACCTTATAACCTTATAATTGTTTGTTATTTGTAAAATTTAAATTTAAATAACTACTTTATTTTGTGTTTTAAAAGGGGAAGTTTCTCTCTCTCACTCTCTCTCTCTCTCTCTCACACACACACACACACACACACACACACACACACATACACACACACACATACACACACACACTCACTCTCAACCACAAATCTCTGCTGGATATACAAACCTGACTAGATGGAAGCAGTGGTTATGTTTCCTTCAACTCCCTTCCCAAATTTTTTTCCCAAATTTTCCCAAATTCCCAAAATACTTTGTCTCAATTTTAAAAGAAAAAAGTCAATTATGGAAAAAAAAAAGATAAAAAAATTAAATCTATTACTCACAACATTCTATTCCCCCACAAATAAAAGGCAAAGAGTTATCTGTGGACACAGAAGTGGTATTTTGTACTTTCTGGGTTATATTTAGTAGGTCAGGTACTAAATGGTACTTGAAGGGTACTTGAAGGGTAGTAGAGGAGGGCACTAGGGTAGGATTTGAGGGTAGGGGATTCAGTAGGTGTCTGGAGGTCTAGTCCACTTAATGTTTTGATACAGAAATTTTCCTCTTCTGTCTCACTGAAGAAACACATGGATGAGCCCCTCTCCCATTGCGTAAGGTTGGCAGTTATTGGAGGGACATTAATCTTCAAAAGTATCCCTTCTTCTCCCAGCCAACCATTCTGGGGATGTGAATGCTGGCACTATGGTTGCCCATGCCAATGGATAACTTGTTGGATGACTCATGGAAAACCAATAGGCTAAAAATATTTTCCAGACTTCCTCTGGAGGTCCAGGATCCCAATATCCCTCTTTACTTATTCTCTTGATGGCCTCTTCAACATACTTTTGACCATGTTCTTTTTCATGGCCTCAATACTGAAATTAGTATAGTGACCATGTCCATTCCAGTTCCCAGAATTGGGTTTGGGATCAAATGCTACAATCAACCCTAAATAGTCACAGATCACTTTAACATGTGTCTCTTCTCTCCTCTCCCCTCACCATTTTGATTCCAGCATGTAGGTAAACATAGCTGTGAGATTCTTCTGTATCCCTTTCATAGACTTCATCTGATCCCACATCACAGTAATTTAAATCTCGGAGATGAAGAAAGCATTTACAAGGCCAAACAAAAGGATATCCATCTGTTCTCATCAGAATATATTACCACCAGAGCTCTGCCAAGCCTAGAGTTTCTGGTTGGACACTTTATTTTCCATTTACATATATATCTCAAGTTGGTTTATGTAGGCATGAGTTTGTACTTGAAAATCTCACAGAAAACCATTTTCAAGAGATCATTGCAGAAGTAAGTCTTAAAAGAACAGCAAGGATAAGTACCATACCACTGTTAGAAATTTCAGAATGAAAAGTTCTAGAGCCATTGAAATTCCATTCAATCATTCTCAGGTTCACGGTACTGGGTTCCAGGTTTTCCAGGTGCATTCCCTCACTAATGTGTTCAATCAAGAAGTAAATAGTCAAGAGTAATTTTTTTTTCCCCTTTGAGTCAGGTTCAGATACATCTGCTTTATATTTTAGTTCACGTGAGAAATGACAAGTGGTCATGTTAGAAGCTTTCCTTGGCCTTGAAGTATGTGGGGACTAGATGTCAAAGGAGAAAGTCAAGATGCTCATGCAGATGGCTGGATGACTCCTTTAGGTGACTGTAAACGGCACAGTGGATAGAACATTAGACCTGAAGTCAGGAAGACCTAAATTAAAACCCACCTCAGACACTTACTAGCTATGTAATCCTGGGCAAATCACTTAACCTCTGTTTGCCTCAGTTTCCTCATCTGAAAAATAATACTTACCTCCTAGAATTGTTGTGAGGATCAAATGTAATAATAATTGTAAAGTACTCAGCATAGTGCCTGGCATATAGTAAGTGCTATATAAATGTTTGCTACTATGATTATTATCTCTTGCATTCTAAGCTCTGCTAGCAGATGGAATCTTAAACAGAAGTATCTATGTGTAAAACCACAAAAAAAACCCAAAGTACCACGAATGAGTATTATATTATAAAGGAAAATTAACTATAGTTGTTCAATGAGAAAGAAACACAGACAGAAAAACACACACACAGAGACAAAGAAAGAGAGAGACACAGAGAGAGAGAGACAGAGAGAGACAGACAGAGAGGATAGAGATGGAGAGAAACAGACATAGAGACAGAGACAGAGAGAGAAACAGAGAGAAAATTCTGCAGAGTTTATTGAGATTAGGATATGACGACAAGACATTCTAAAAAGTTCAAAAGAGAACTAAAAATGTTATAAGAGTAAAACATGAATTAGGAATGAATTTGGGCCATAAATTGTGTCTCTCAATGTGTGAAAATAACACAAGTAACAGAATAGGAAAAAAAAATACATAGAAACAGTAGAACAGGGGTTCTTAACCCAAGGTCTGTGTACTTGGTTTTATTTTTTAATTTTGATAACTATATTTAATATAATTTTTAATCCTATGAATTTGATTTTATTCATTTAAAAATATACCTCCCTTTTCAACTCACTATTCCAATTCCAGAGCAGCTCTTCTAAAGCTTTTTATTCTTCTTCAAATCTCTCATGGCTCCCCTTCCCCACAATTTCTCAGCTGAGAACCTTGCCTCATATTTTACTGAAAAAAATTGAGGCCATTTGTTGTGAATTCCCTCTTCTCCTCTCTTTTTCATCTCCCATTACTCAGGTATCTTCTTCCACTTTCTCTTCCTTCAGCTGTGTCACATGATAGAGTGGTGTCATTCCTTACCAAGGCTAACACCACTGCTTGTTCAAGTCATCTCATTCCATCTTTTCTCTTCCAACAGATTTCCACTTGTGTAGTTCCCTCTTTTTCCCCTATTTTCAATCTCTCCCTCTCTATGGTTCATTCACTACTACTTACAGACATGCCCATGTACCCCCCATCAAAAAAACAAAACAAAAAAAAAAAAAAAAAAAAAACCCTTCACTTGATCCTTCCATCCCTGCTATTGTCTTATATCTCTTCTGGTCTTTATAACTAAACTCCTTGCAGAGGTGATCTACAATAGGTTGCTCTACTTTCTCTCTCCTCACCCTCTTCTTAACCTCTTACAAATAGGATTCTTTCTACTAAAATTTCTCTCTATAAAGTTATTAATGATCTCAGGATCTTTTAGATGCTCAATCTAATAACCATTGGTAGATCCTTATTCTCTTTTACTTTTCTGTAGCTTTCGACACTTATCACTAACTCTTCCCTGATACTCTCTTCCCTTTTTTCTTTTTCTTTTTTCTTTTTTTCTTTTTTTTTTTTTTGGCTAGGCAATGGGGTTAAGTGACTTGCCCAGGGTCACATAGCTAGTAAGTGTTATGTGTCTGAGGCTAGATTTGAACTCAGGTCCTCCTGAATCTGGTGCTCTATCCACTGTGCCACCTAGTTGCCCCTACACTCTCTTCTCTTTATGTTTTCAGGGCACTACTCTCTTCTGGTTCTCCTTCTACCTATCTGACCATCCCTATCTGTCTCCTTTGTTAGATGTTCTTCTAGATCATACTTTCTGACTATGGATGTCCCTTGGAGGATACCCTAATGTCCTGGGCCCTCTTTTCTTTTTTTTCTATACTAGTTCAATTGGTGATCTCATCAGCTCCCACAGATTTAATTACTATCTTTATACTAATCTCTGGAAGATACCCTTTTCCTTCCTCTGACACTACCATTACTATTACTCTAATGTAGGCCCTCATCACCACATAACACGCTTATTTGCAATAGCTTTCTGGTAGTTCTTCCTGCCTCAAGTCTCTTCCCCCCACTCTAATCCACCCTCCATTTAGCCATTCAACTGGTTTTCCCAAAGCACAGGTTTGATCATGTCACTCCCCTACTCAATAAATCCCATTGGTTCTCTATTGCCTCCAGGATCAAGTACAAAATGCTCCATTTGCCATTCAAAGTCCTCATATCTTCCCCCTTATACATTTCCAGTCCTCTTACACCTTAACTCTGTACCACATACTCTTTGATTTGGTCACACTGGCCTCCTTACTGTTCCAAGAACAAGACACTCCATTGCTCTCAACTCTGGGTATTTTCTTTGGCTGTCCTCCTTGCCTAGAATGTTCCCCCTTCTCCACTTCCAGTACTGACCTCCTTGGCTTCCTTTAAATCCCAACTAAAATCATACCTTCTACAGGAAACCTCCCTTAATGCCTCTTCACACACACACACACACACACACACACACACACACACACACACACACACACACAAAGGATAAGTAGAACAATAGAGAAAGTCTTCAAAGAAATAAAGGTTCTGAGAGAGAAAAAGTGGTAATCCAAATTATTAGGACTGTGACAAATCCTTTGCAATCTGTCTTCTGACTTCATAACTCAACTGAAATTACTCTCTCCAAAGTTGCCAATTATCTATTGATTGCCAGATCCAAAGTTCTTTCATTCTTAATCTTCTTTAAACTATCTGCTGCATTTGACACCATTCACAATCTTCTGTTCCTGGGTGACTCATCCTTTTCTTTATCCTCTGAATTTTCATGACACTACTCTTTCCTGATACTTCTCTGACTACACTTTCTCACTCTTGTATATCCTCATCTATCTCACGTCCTATTCTTGTGAGTGTTCCCAGTTATTCTGCCCTGTCCACTCTTCTCCCCCTGTTCTTTCTCTTGGAAACCTCATAAACTCACATGGATTTAATGATAATCTCTTTGCAGAAAACTTCCAGATCTATATTTCCAGTCTAGTCTCTCCACTGAGAGGAGATCAATCCTTTATCACCATTTCCCATTTGACATTTTTTCCTGGATGAACCAGAGACATCTCAAACTAAGTATGTCCAAGACTAAACTCATTATCTTTTCCCTAAAACCTTCCCATCTTCCATACTTTCTACTTCTATAAAATCCACTACCATTCTTCCAGTTCCCCAGTTTCATAACCTTGGCATAATCTTTAACTCTTCACAAATTTCTACACACCATACTTTCAGTCAATAGATAACTCTTGTTTCTATCTCCACAACATCTTTTATATCTGACTTGCACAGTTATTACCTTATTCCAGGTACTCATAATCTTTTTCCTAGATTTTTTTTCAGCCAAAGACAAGGTTTATTAAAGATCCACTATATTAGCCAGACTCTTGAGGAATCTGAGAGTCTGTGAGGTATTGGCTAGATTCTAAGAATCTGAGTAGTGGCTAGATTTTTAAGAATCTAAGCCTAGGTTTTTTTTTTTTTAAAAAGCTTCCTAATTAGTCATCCTTCCTCAAATCTCTCACTAATCCCACCAAACATATTACACACTGCTGCCAAAGTACATTTCCTTTACCATATCACTCCCTTACTACATAAACACCAGTAGCATCCTATTGCTTTTAGGATACAAATACAACCTCATTTGTTAACTTTTAAAAATCATTCATAAACTTGTCCCAACTTAACCTTTTTGTCTTCATTGGATATTACTCCCATTCCTATACTTTGCAGTCCAGGCAAATTGGCCTAATCTGTTTCTCACATGCAACAATTCATCTTCTGTTTCTGTGTCTTTGCTTTGGGTGTCCAACATGCCTGGAATATATTTACCCTGAGCTGTAACTCAAGCACCATCTTATGTATGAAGCCTGTTTTGGTCTCACCAACTGCTAATGATTCCCTCCCAAACTACTTTGTATTTAGCACGTACTTGGCATGTATTTATAGTTATTTATTTTGTATTTGTGTCACCTTTTATATAAACCTTTTCTTCATTCCTTCCAGATCCTAGTACCTTTCCTGCAAATATCTCTTTTGACTATTTTATACATGTGTATACATGTATATATCATTGCCCCTAATAAATTATAAGTTTTTTGAGGGTTAAATTTCGATGGTTAAATTCTGTCTTTGCCTAGTATTTAGCAAAGTTTTGGCATATAGTAGATGTTGGACATGACTGAAACAACTGAACAGCAACAATAAAAGAGTGTTTGACAAATTCTTTCTTGCCTGCTTGAATATTATACTATGTATTGGAAGAGTTGGTCCAAACCCAATTTCTGACAAACTACTTTCCAATTTTTCCAGCAGAGGGAGACCTTTCCTCAGGAACATATTCTTGGATTCATCAAACACTGGAAAGTTTTGTTTTTACTTCTGCTTCTTATTTATTGAGTCTTTACTTTTTTTTTTTTTTTGGCTAGGCAATGGGGTTAAGTGACTTGCCCAGGGTCACACAGCTAGTAATTGAGTAGTAACTGAGGGCAGATTTGAACTCAGGTCCTCCTGACTCCAGGGCTAGTACTCTATCCACTCTATCACCTAGCTGCTCCAAGTCTTTACTTTTCTGTTTACTTCACTATGTTTTTATTGCTTTAACTAAAGATCTCTTGTATGCTCCATGGGGTCACTCTTATTAGTTATAACATTGATGAGGTAGTAAATGTTGAACATCCCTCTCCCAACCCTCCAAAAAAAAGCGTGTGTATACATATATATATACACATACATATACATATATATCTACATATTTAGATATATATATATATATTTATATACCTAGATGTTACAAAATTTTACTGACAAATTATGAAGCACACAATTTATAAATGAAAATCAAATATATAATACTCTTTACTGTAGATTCAATATAACTAATTGATTCTCACAGATTAACAAATAGAAGTGCATCCTAATCCATTAACTCTTTTCTCAATAAATCTGTCATTAAACCTAATATGTGTTCTACTGTTTATTGAACTGAAACCTCTTTTGGCTTTAGTACCTGTGACTGGTTGTTATTCTTTGTCCTTGAAGAGGATCCAAATGACATCTCTATGTTGGAGTCAAGGAACAGTGTGTCCAACTGTGGCTGATCAGGCCAATATGCGCTTGGAAGGCTCTTCCACAAATCTGGCATAAATAGTCCATATGAACATTTGAAGTAGAGATGTTTCTAAGTTTGTGCATCTCACCTTTCTTTTGAGCTACTGCAATTCTGCTTTGCTCACAAAGTATAACACCTTCTTCGATGCAGACATACCATGCCGGTCCTGTGCCATTGTCTCTCATGTCTGATTCCAAAGTTCTTCAGAGAAACCTTGAGAGAGACCTGTAAAATGGTCTTTTTAGGCAAACATATGTTTGGCATTCAAACAGCATGGTCAGATCATCAGGCAGCTAGGTGGCACAGTGAGTAGAGACTTATGCTTAAAATCAGGAAGACTCATCTTCCTAAGTTCAAATCCAGCCTCAGACATTTACTTGTGGTATGACCCTGGGCAAGTCACTTACCCCTTTCACTTCATTTCCTCATCTGTAAAAACGAGCTAGAGAAGGAAATGACAAATCGCTCTCATATCTTTGCCAAGAAGATGGGATCACAAAGAGCTGGACGTGACTAAACAACAATAATACTTTTGATTACAATAATGCTGTCTTCTTAGTTGATGTTGTTGTTGCTGTTTTGGTACGATCACAGGGATTAGAACATTTTTTGATTCCACATTACCATCTACAAAATCCCTGAAATAATTCAAATTAAAATCATTTTGAAAAATTTCACTTAAATGATACATTTTTTTCCCACCAGCTTTGCATGGTCAAGTTAGTTCTTCATAATGCCAAGTAGATAGTTTTAATAAATCAAAATAATTAAAAAATGTTTTCATTATCTTTTTTCTGTCTGATAAAAGACATAAGTTCACATGTTGAATTATATTTCTTAATAACATATTCCTAGGAAGAGTATTATATATTTTAGTTATATGGAGTATCTTAAAATTTATCTGCCATAATCAAAACTGCAACTTGAGATTCATGTTGTCCAGTGGTAATCTTTACATTTTCCAAAGTTCCTAATGTGTGTTTCTTTATCGCTTTGTGAATATGTGTTGATCTGGACTGCAATATAGTTAGAAGTAGTGAAAATTCTTCAACAATATCAATCACTAAAGTGACATATTCAAGAAATTGATGTTAGCTAATCTCTTTGAGAACTGAGAATAAGAACAAGAAATTGCATATACAACACAGGATATATGTGCTGTACATCAGTAGCCAACTTTAAACTAGATGCTGTCCATGTCAGTGCCAGTACTTGGCCAATTTTAATAATTTCAAGTTCTTTAGATCCAACTTCTAACTCAGTTTGATTTTTATTAAATTGGAAAATAAAATTTATCCAGAAATGTTTTTAAATGATTAACTTGTTTTACTCCTAATATTATATTTTCAAGTGATAATAACAACCAATCTTTTTTTTTAGGCATTTATTTATCTATCTATTTTTTTATTTATTTACTTTTAGTTTTAGTTTTCAACATTGACTTCCACAAGATTTTGAGTTCCAAATTTTCACCCCATCTCGCCCCTCCTCCCACCCCAACATGGCATGCATTCTGAGTACCCCTTCCTCTAGTCTGCTTTCCCTGCTATCTCTCCCCCACTTCCCCTTCTATTTTCCTGTAGGGAAGGATAGATTTCTGTAACCCATTTCCTGTACTTTTTATTTCCCAGTTTCATGTAAAAACTTTTTTTTAAATATGTGTTTTTAAAACTTTGGGTTCCAAATTTTCTCCCTTCTTCCCTCCCCACCCACCCTCATTGAAAAGGCAAGCTATACATGTGCAGTTATGCAAAACACTTCCATGTAGACATGCTGTGAAAAACTAACTCTATTTCCCTTAATCCTATCCCACCCCCCCATTTATTCTATTCTTTCTTTTGACCCTGTCCCTCCTCAGAAGTATTTGCTTCCGATTACCCCCTTTCCCAATCTGCCCTCCTCTCTATCATCCCCCTACTCTCTTGTCCCCTTCCCCTCCTGTTTTCCTGTAGGGTAAGACAGATTTCCATACCCAATTCAGTGTGTATGTTATTCCCTCCCTAAGTCAAATCCTATGAAAATAAGATTCACTCATTCCCTCTTACCTTCCCCTGTTTCCCCTCCACTGTAAGAACCCTCTTTTTTGTTTTTTTTTTGTTTTTTTTGGGGGGGGGAGATAATTTACTCCATTCTACCTCGCCCTTTCTCCTTCTTCTAGTATAATCCTCTCTCACCCCTTAATTTTATTCTCCAGATATGACCCTTTCATCTTCAACTCACCCTGTGCCCTCTATCTATCTGTCTATCTATCTATCTATCTATCTATCTATCTATCTATCTATCTATCT